>NW_006440820.1:236738-254518 GCF_000325575.1 Pteropus alecto
TATGAATAGATTCAAAATGGATTAAAGACTTCAATGTAAGACATGAAACCATAAAACTTCTAGAAGAAAACATAGGCAGTAAGCTCTCTGATATTGCTTCTAGTAATTTATTTTCAAGCATATCTCCTTAGGTACGGAAAAGAAAAGAAAAAAATAAACCTATGGGACTGTATTAGTAAAGAGTTTTTTCTCAGCAAAGAAAACCAGCCACACACACAAAAAAAGACAATCATTTAAATGGGAGAAGATATTTGCTTATGATACATCTGATAAGGGGTTAATATCCAAAATATATAAAGAACTCATATGACTCAACCAAAACAAAACAAAACAAAACAAAACAAAACAAAAAAAACAATCCAATTAAAAAAATGGGCAGAAGAACTGAACAGATATTTCTCCATAGAGGAAATACAAATGGCAAATAGACATATAAAAAGATGCTCAAGGTCACTAATTATCAGAAAAATGCAATTTAAAACCTCAATGAGTTATCAACTCACACCTGTCTGAATGGCTATCATCAATAAATTAAAGAACAAGTGTTGGTGAGAATGTAGAGAAAAGAGAACTCTCATACACTGTTGGTGGGATTGTAAATTGGCACAGTCACTATAGAAAACAGTTTAGAGGTTTGTCAATAAATTAAAAATGGATATACCTTTTGATCTATCAATTGCATTTCTGGGTATTTATCCAAGGAAAACTAAAACAGTAATTCTTAAAGATCTATGCACCCCTATGTTCATTCCAGCACAATGTATAATAGCCAAGATATGGAAGCAACCTAAATGTCCATCAAAAGACAACTGGATAAAGAAATTATGGTTCATATATACAGTGGATTATTACTCAGCCATTAAAAATGTAATTGTACCATTCACAATGACATGGATGGACCTAGAAGTTTTATGCTGAGTGAAAAAAATCAGACAGAGAAAGATAAATACCACATGATTTCACTTTTATCTGGAATCTAAGGAACATAAAGAACAAACTAATCAGAAACAGACTCACAAATATAAAAGACAATCTGGTGATGGCCAGAGGGGAGGAGGGTTAGGACACTGGGAGAATGGGGTGAAGGGTTGAAGAAGTACAAATTAGTAGTCAATTGATAGTCATGGGGATGGGAAGCATGGCATAGAGAATGCAGTTATCATTAATGTATTGGCTAGGTGTAGAGCCAGAGGAGAGAAAGAGCAATCAGGGAGATTGTTTTATAAATTTTATAAATGTCTAACCAATATACTGTATATTTGAAACTAATAATAAAATAAAATTTAAAAAAAATACTCAGACAGAGGGAGAGAGACAGACAGAGGGAGGAGAGATCAATTGGAGTGGGAGAGGAAGAGGGGAGGGGAGGGTTGGGGAAGAGAGAAAAAAATATATAGGCAAATAGAGGAAAGTAAAAAACAAATATAGACTGAATGACAAAGTCAGGGATAGAGAGTCAAAAACAGTGAGAAAGACAGATAAAGAGATAGAGAGATAGAGAGATAGAGGCAGAAAGAGAGATAGTAATAGAGAATCAGAGAGAGAGAGAGATGTTCTTACCAAACAATATTTTGGGTAGCAACTTTTTTTTTTTTACAAGAACCTTAGATTATTTTATTTTATTTTTAACAATTTTTATTTTTCAAATATGGTTGACATTCAGTATTCTATTAGTTTCAGGTGTACAACAGTGATTAGGAATTTATATAGCTTACAAAGTGATCACCCCAATAAATCTGACACCATACATAGTTATTATAATATTATTGACTATATTCTTTATGCTATACTTTATATCCCTACGACTATTTTGTAGCTACCAGTATGTACTTCTTGATCCCTTTCTCCTTTTTCACCCACAGCACTCTAATCCCTCTCCCATCTGGCAACCATCAAAATGTTCTCTGTATTATGAGTTTGTTTCTGTTTTGTTTGTTCATTTCTTTTGTTTTCTAGATTCCACGTATAAGTGAAATCATTTGGTATTTGTCTTTCTCCATGTTGTTGCAGATGGCAAGTTTTCATTCTTTTTTATGGCTGAGTAATATTCTGTTGTATATATGTACCACTTCTTTATTGAGCCATTCAACTGTTGATGGACACTTAAGTTTCTTCCATATCTTAGTTATTGTAGAATATTTTAAATTATGCTATTCTCTTTCCAGACTTTAATACTATTACTGGATGTTTTCCTTTTTAAAAAAATCTTCATAATATTAAGATTTTATAGAATCCATTATCATTTACCTTTATTCACATCTTTACAACTTTCTGTATTCTTTATTACTTCTTGATATTCTGAATTTCAATCTGGGACCATTTTCTTTTTCCTCGATGCAAAACATTTAGAATTTCCATTATTGAGGGATTGCTGTTGGCAAAATAAATGTCTCTATTTTGCCTTCATTTGAAAAATTTTATTAGTATCGATTCCCCCAATTGCTCCTTCTCTCCTCTGATTTTCTGCCTAGCCAATATATTAATGCTAACTGCATTCCCTATGCTGTGCTCCCCACCTCTGTGACCATCTACCAACTACTAATTTGTACTTCTTTAACATTTCACACCATTCTCCCAAACCCCCCACCCCCCTCTCCTCTGTCCGTCACCAAATTGTCCTCTATATTTGTGAGTCTGTTTTTGATTAGTTTGTTCTTTTTGTTCCTTAGATTCTGCATATAAGCGAAATCATGTGGTATTTATCTTTCTCTGATTTTTTTCACTTAGCATAATAACCTCTAGGTCCATCCACATCATTGTAAATGGTAGGATTTCATTTTTTTAATGGCTGAGTAATATTCCATTGTATATATGAACCATAACTTCTTTATCCATTTTTCTGCTGATGGACATTTAGGTTGTTTCCTTATCTTGGCTATTGTTAATTGTGCTGCTATTAATGTTGGGGTGCATAGATCTTTATGAATTATTGTTTTAGTTTTCTTTGGATAAATACCCAGAGGTGCAATTGCTGGCAGCAAATTTTTTGAGTGATTTCAAGCAGTGAAGCTTAATTAATGGTTGAAAACTTGTCTCATTTGAGCCTCTGTATTGACAACCTATTATGTATGATAAGGACCACATAGATGTGTATTGTTTGATTTCAAAAAAATAAACATTTTATAGAGCTTATATTTCATCTTGCCACAAAGTGGGAACCTGGTTTGGATAACCCCCACGATAAAAAAAACAAAAACAAAAACAAAACAAAACACACACAAAAAAACAATAAAAAGAGCAACACAATGAGATATCATTGTCATTTACCTATAAAGAAAAATTAAAAAAAAAACATTTTATAGTTTAGAACCATGAAATCAGTTACATAAGTTGTGAAACAAAAACAAATATAAATCCCCCACCTCTTTTTTTTATAGTTTATTGTTTTAAGTAACTGTGGACTTTAGTTAAAGAAAATTCTACAAAATGAAGAAAATGGTGACAACTCCAGCCTTCTGACATAGTTGTATGGATTATGTGAGGTAATATATGTAAATAGCTTTTTCAGTGATTAAGTGCAACATGTAATAATTATGTGTGGACTAATTTTAAATGAATTAGAACGATAATTAATTTGGCTGAACTGACAATACAATTCATTCAAAACAGAGAGAGCTTTTACATATGATATCCCAGATCTTTATCTCTAATGCCATGGGCATCATGCAGTCCTTATGTTTCAAGGAAGCAAGACCAAGATTGTGAGCTTTTGAAGATGAGAAAAGGAGTTGTGTAAGGCAATCTTAATTTATAGTCATTTTCTTTCAATAAACAGCATCAAAAATTCCTCTAGCCAGGAACTAGAATGGCCATTGCCTGTGATACACCAGAACATATTTTGTTAGTTTATACTTAAATTTCAGCACTGTGATTTCATGTTACTGTGTTTCTTCTTCCCGTCTATAGTGAACAGAGATGAGCCTCTAACCAGATCCTTCTTAAATGTGTTGCTTTAGCTGTTGGGACTGCTGTGGACAGACAGCATCCAACTGTCAGTTATTTCAGCTGCAGAGAGCATCCTTGCCAAGGTCATGCCTCTTCCCTGGGTAGTCTACACCCAATGTCTGATCTATGTTGTGGTATAAGTTCTAGCCATCTTAGCCTGATTTAGCTTTGCTCCACCATTCTCTGTAGGGTCAATAGAGTCTGTCACTGGGCCTGCATCACAGCTGGACTTCTCCTGCCCAATCGTGCTTCCTCCCACTCCCATCTACAGGACTTGAATCTAAAGACAATCCTGAATAAATATACTGCATGCTAAATTGTCTCATCGTCTCCAGCCTAGGGAACCATACTACAACAATATATCACTTTCCTTTTTTCTTTTGTTGTATTACACTGTGTAGTATGGCTTCATGAAATGGCAGGTCAGTAAAGAACTGACCTCAATACTAGGTGCTTTGTGATAGGCTGAGAGAGGACCCTATCCGAATTATTCAGACAAAGCATACCCATAGTGCATCTGATAAGCTCTAATCTACAATAATAAACTTGATAGCTGCAAGGGGCTATGTAAAATAAATGAATTAATATTAACAGAACACTTATGTTCTGCTAGGTATTGTGCTATACACTTTTACATCTATTCTCTCATTTAATCCTCATTAAGAATCAGATGTTATAAGCAGTGTTCTCCCCAGTTTACAAATAAGGGAGCTGAGGCAAATGTGTGGAAGGTATTATTCTATTTTACAAATAAGGTGATTCAGATTGGTTAAATGATTTACCTGAAGCTACATGGCCAGTAATTGTTATAACCTGGACACAATCCCTAAAATTATGTCAATACTAGTGTTTTTGTTTTTGTTTTGTTTTTTTTCCAGGAGACTATGTTGCTCTTGTGGACCAGATACCAATCACATCAGGATTGTGTAAAACAGTGATTAAAATAATGGCTGTGATAGATAGGACTAAAGGGAAAAAATGAACCTACGAAGAAACATAATAGGATAAATAGCTTTGTGTGCTAAAACTGCCAATAAATTGTAAAACTAATATATTGTATAAAGAATGAATGCTGTGTTTACCTTTAAAATATGTATATGTGTATCTGTGTGTGTATACAGATATATTCATGCCCTAATTGTCTAAAAGAAATTGAAAATGCCTTAGAAGAATATATAAAGTATAAGAAAACACAATAAACTGACAATAGCATTTTAAAAAATACAAGGAATATAAAATGAACTAAGAAAAAGTTAAAAAATGTATATCATAAAACCCTTTCAGTTGTTATTGTTTACTCTAGACAACAAATTTGGCTCTAAGATTTTTAGCAGTCAAAATTAAAAAGGGACCTTGTTTTTTAAAATAATTACCAGTATCAAATGGGTTAAAAGGCTAATTTGTCAGGAATAATACTCTTAAGTTCTTCAAAAGTAGGACATTCATGTAATAAGGTACACCATCCCAATACATGTAACTACAACTTCCAAATACATAGTCTTTTAACACATATTTTTCTCAGGTTGCAAAAGAAATGTATTAACTATAAAATTTTCTAAAATGTATAAAAGCTCAAAGAAAAGAATAAAAATTATTCACCATGCAGATAACTACTTTTAATACTATAGTATATATTATATCCATATATATGCCTGTGTGTGAACATACATATATATATAAACATATACACACATCTGTTTGTGAGTTACAAAATATATGTTATAATATATTCATAATATTCATATATAATTTACAACACATTGCAATATATGATATTACAAAATTAGGCTCAGACATTGGTCATTTATTAGTATGTTTCAGATATTTCTCCATGTTGTATATTCTTTCATGGTACATTTATATGTGAAATGTTATGCAGTCATTGAAAATTATGTTGAAATTTATTTAACTAAACTTTTGTGGCTGGATATGTATGTATATATTTTTCTCTGTTATGCATAAAACTGTACATAATCATTTTGTTGAATTCTGATTATTTCCAATTATCAACTGCTCAAAAAAGAATAAGTTAGTTAAAAAGGCATTAACTTTTTTATAATGCATATCCACATTTATAATCTGCCCTCTGGAAAAGTGATATCAATTTTTATTTATTTAAAAATGTATGAGAAATTAAGTTGACTTCCAAAGTGGCAGAATGAGGACTTTGGTAAATCTGATCCCCCATAAAAGCAAAGAAAATTACTGACAAAACAATACAAAGTAACCATTTATGAACTCTGAAAATTAATGGAAGGCACAGAACAAACTAATTTATTCAAGAAAAACTATTAAATCTTGGTAATAACAATGGAGTCTATGGCATTTTAATCTGAGTCTTCTCCCATGCCTCCCCTCCCCAGTTCATTGGCATGGTAGCCATGAAAAGCTAAGTCTTACAGCTGACAGAAAGAAGTGACCTCTTTTGGACCTTTGTTAAAAGCCCATCCCCAAAGCACAGTCAATATTTTAATGGGACCCATAGCTTTGTAAAAGCTCCAGTTCCAGGATATTGGTGCTCCTTGATCTAACTCAGAAATCAGCTATGTGAAACTAGTCCTGTCCCCAGGGTGTGACTGGAAACAATAGCTGATTGCTATTGAATTATTAACATTGCAGCTGTCTAAGACTGTGATTTTAATTGGGGCAAACAATGTGGTTTACCCTGAACACCTGCTCTCCTGGGACTCGAGCATTTGGGTGCTTGCTAGACAAAGAATACCTATGTGACCAGTCCTCAATAAAAAACCTTGGACACTGAGTTTCTAATTGCTTCTCTGACAGACAAGATTTCACATGTGTTGTCATGATTTGTTGTTGGAATAACTGTGTCCTCCACAGGAAGAGGACTCATGGAAGCTTGGAAGTCCAGCTTTCCTCTGGACTTCACCCCATGCACCTTTTCCCTTTGGTGACTTTACTTTGTATCCTTTTGGTATAATAAATCATAGCCATGTGTATGAATATATGCTGAATCCTATGAGTCCTCCTAGCAAATCATCAAAATGTGTTGTGGTCTTGTGAACCCCCTGACACAATGCCTCAATAAACTTGTTAAAAAATGGATGAGAATATTCATTTTCCAATATACTCAACAACAATGGATATTAACATTGCTGAAAATCTTAATTAATTCAAAGATAATTAATAGTATTAACTTATATTTTCTTCAGATATTGAGTTTGAACTTTTGTTTACATGCTTATTAGTCATTTGTATTTGATATTTTGTAAATTAACTGTTCATATTCTGACTTATTTTTCCTTTAGTCTATATACACACATATTTCCTTAATGACTTCTCAGCTTTCTCGGCATATTAAGGACAATAGTTCTCTTCCATATACTGTGGGTGTTCTTCTCAAATGATCATCTGCACAGGGATCATTCTTATAGAGTTCTTCAATACTGACGAATGGTTCCATACCAAAGCTCAGAGGAAAAGAAAAAGCTCTTTGGGGATCTAATTTCCAGTAGTCCGGACCTCAGGCTTAGCTCATGCAGCAAGATAAAAAAAAAAAAAGATTCAAAATCCACTCAGGAAATGCATATCTGTATCCTTGAGGGGATCCCCAAACATTGTTTCTTTTAGCTATACTTTTGTAATGTAATGAGATGCGAATAAAACAAGATTACCCTCACTACCAGGTACTAGAGGTGCAGATAGTTCATTGGGTCAATGACAGCCCTTAGCAGACACATGAACTAGGAAAAAGGTTTACACTTTCTGCCCTCCAGCATCGCCGTTTTGTTTTGTTTTGTTTTATTTTGTTTTTTGGTTCATCCTGCTCAACACATCCCTCACTGCCATTAGGTCTTTGTACATGCTGTTCCCTCAGCTGAGAGACATTACACACCGTACTTTAACACCAACTTCTTCAGATCTTAGCTCAAGTGTCATTTCTTAGGGGAGCATTTCTTATTTTCCCTTTGTACGTGCTGTTATAGTATCTATACCTCCTCACTAGTCACAGTTGGAATTTTGTTTTCATTTGTGAGATTATTTGATTAATTACTGCTTCCCATACCAGAGTGTAAATTCCTTGAGAGCAAAGACTAGGTTTCTTTTGCTCATTATTGTAATTCACATCCTAGCACAATGCCTGGAACTTAGTAAGTACTCAGATAATATTGGTTCACTAGATCAAGGTTTCCTATTCAATGAATGGATATATCTCCTGAGGCCAATGCAATGTACCTTAAAGAGAATTTTTAAATGATATTTAATAGGTGCAAATGCTTTCAAAAGGCTCAGAGTAATTGAATAACCTTATGGGTCCATTTGTGCCCCTCAGAGTGATCTCATTTTACAAGCTTGATCCTCATCTCATAATTGTTATCCAGGTACTAAGGGATCAAATTGTTCTAATATATGATTTGTTTCCTAGTTTTGAATGATGAGAATTGACTTTGGCTTTTTATAGCTTAGCTGAAAGCAAAAGTGAGGATATAAACCACCCATTGGATAAATAGGACATAGGTTTTATTATTTATTTATTTTTTAATTTTTTTGAAATTATAGATGTGAAGTGGAATCTCAATTGTGGTTATGATTTGTATTTCCCTGATGAACAGTAATGTTGAGCATATTTTCACATGCTTGTTGGCCATTTGTATATCTTATTTAAAAATGATTATTCAAGTCCTTTGCTCATTTTTAAATTGAGTTTGGCTTTTTTTGTTGCTGAGTTGTAAGAGTTTTAAAATATATTGTGGATATTAATCTATCATGAGATATATGATATACAAATATTTTTTCCATTCTAAAGTTTGTCTTTTCACTCTCTTGATAGCGTATTTTGAGGCACAAAAGTTATATGAGATATATATATACACACATATATATGAGATATATATACGTATGTGTATATATATATATGTGTATATATATATATCTCATTGTGTGTTCACTGTCTATAGTTAGATTTCTTTCTGTCACCCCATATTTGACCCCTTTTATTACATCTACCAACCCTCCTCGACTTCCGTCTGGTAACCATTAGTCCACTGTCCATGTATGTGAGTCTCTGTTTGTTTGTCATATTTGTTTGTTGCTTTTAGATATATATACCACATATGAGTGCTAGTATGTGGTTTTCAACTTTTTCTATCTGGCTTGTTTCACTTAATATGATTATCTCAAGGTCCATCCATGTTGTCACAAATGGTAGTATTTCATCTTTTCTTATAACTGAGTAATATTCTGTTGTATATATGTACCACATCTTCTTTATCCAACCATGTATTGTAGGACACTTTGGTTGCTTCCATGTTATGGCTACCATGAACAATGCTGCTATGAACATTGGTATGCATATATCTTTAGAGATAAATGTTTTCAAGTCTTTTGGGTAAATACACAGTAGAGGGATTGCTGGATTATATGACAGATCAATCCTTAGTTTTTTGAGAAGGCTCCATACTGTTTTCCATACTGGTTGTACCAATTTGTAGTCCCACCAGCAGTGTATGAGGTTTGCTTTTTATCCATATCCTCTCCAACACTTGTTATTACTTGTCCTGTTGATAACAGCCATTCTAACAGGTATGAGATGGTAGGTATCTCACTGAGTTTTTGATTTGCATTTCTCTAATAGCTAGTGAAGCTGAGCATCATTTCATATGGTTGTTTGCCATATGTATGTCTTCTTGGGAGAAGTGTCTGTTCAGGTCCTCTGCCCAGTTTTTGATTGGATCATTTGTTTTTTTGTTGTTGTTGTTATTGAGTTGTCTGAGTTATTTGTATATTTTGGTTATTAGGCCCTTATCGGAGATGTTGCTTGCAAATATATTTTCTCATTCAGATAGTTGTCTCTTTACCTCATTGACGATTTTTTTTTTTTTTTTGCTCAGCAGAAGCTTTTTAGTTTGATGTAGTCACATTCATTTACTTTAGCTTTCACTTCCCTTGCCTTTGAGGTCAAATTCATAAAATCCTCTTTAAGTCAAATGTCCATGAGTTTAGTACTTATGTATTTTTCTATGCAATTTATTGTTTCAATTCTTATATTCAGATTCATAAATCCATTTTGAGTTAATTTTGGTGTGTGGCAATAGACAACAGTATAGTTTCATTCTTTTACAGGTGGCTTTCCAGTTGTCCCAGCACCATTTATTGAAGAGGCTTTCCTTTCTCCACTGTACGTTTTTGGCTCTTTTGTCGAAAATTATTTGCCCATATAAATATGGGTTTACTTCTGGACTCTCGATTCTGTTCCACTGGTCTGTTTGTCTGTTTTGCTGCCAATACCATGCTGTTTTGATTACTGTCATTTTGTAGTACAATTTGAAGTCAGGCAGAGTGATATCTCCAGCCTTGATCTTTCTTCTCACAATGGCTTTGGCGATTCAGAGTCTTTTGTGCTTCCATGCAAATCTGATGATTTCTTTTCTTCTATTGCTCTTTAAAGAATTCTGATGGGATTTTAATGACAAATGCAATAAATCTGTCTAATGCTTTAGATAATAAGGTCATTTAACTCTGTTGATTCTTCAAATCCAAGAACACAGAATATCTTTTCATTTCTTTGTGTCTTTTTCAATCTCTTTTAATAGGGTCTTACAATTTTCATTATATATGTCCTTCACATGTTTCGGTTTATTCCTAAGTATTTTATTTTTCTGTTTCAATTGCAAAGGGAATATTTTTTTTTTATTTCTTTTTCTGACAATTTGTTATTAGAGCTTAGGAATGCTATGGATTTTTAAACATTGATTTTATATCCTGAAACTTTACTTTATTTATTATTTCTAGTAGTGTTCTTGTGGAGTGTTTAGGGTTTCCTATGTAGAGGACCATGTATTCTTCAAACAATGACAATTTGACTTCTTCATTTCCTATTTGGATGCCTTTTATTTCTTTCTCTTATCTGATTGCATTTGTGAGAATTTCTAAAGTTATATTGAATTACACTGGTGATAGTGGAAAGACTTGTCTTGTTCCTGATCTTAGAGGAAAGGTTTTTAGTTTTTCACCATTAAAGATAATGTTGACTGAGGGTTTGCCATATAAGGCCCTTATTATGTTAAGGTACTTTCCTTCTATACCTGCTGAAACCATCTGGTCCTAGACTTTTATTTTTTGGTAGGTTTTTGATGACTTTCAATTTTCATACTGCTGATCGGTCTCTAGATTTTCCAGTTCTCCTTGATTCAGTCAAGAAAAGTTGTATATTTCTAAGAACTTGTCCATTTCTTCTAGATTATTAAATTTTGGGTCATGTACTCTTTCATAGCATCCTTTATATTTCAGAGGTATCTGTTGTAACGTCTCTTTCACTCCTGACTGTTTTTGTGTCCTTTCTCTCTTTTCTTTAGTGAATCTTGCTGGGGGTTTGCCAAATTTATTAAATTTCTCAAAGAACCAATTCTTTTTTTTTTACATTTATTTTTTCTATTATATTTTTCTCAATTTATTTTAATTCTGCTCTATTTTTTATTATTTCTTTCCTTCTGCTGATTTTAGGCTTCATTTCTTCTTCTTTTTCTAGTGTTTTAAGATGAAGTGTTAGGTTGTTTATTTGTGCCCATTCTTGTTTTTTGACATAAGCCTGTAATGGCATAAACTTTTCTCTTGTTACCATTTTTGTCATGTTCCCCAAATTTTGATATGTTGTACTATCATTGTCGTTCATTTCTATGTATCTCTGGATCTCTTTTTGTTTCTTCTATGACCCAGTCTTTCTTCAGTAGAATATTGTTTAATCTCGATGAATTTGAGATTCTTATCACTTTCTTTTTAGAGCTGATCTCCAGCTCAAAGCATTATCATTAGAGAATATGGTTGGTATGATTTCAACCCTCTTATATTTGTTGAGGCTAGTTTTGTGTCCCAGCATGTGGTCAATCATTGAGAATGTTCCACATGCACTAGAAAAGGTTGTATAAGCAGCTGTTTTGAGATGAAAGACTCTGCAAATGTCAATTATGTCCAGTTGGTCTAATGTGTCATTTAAGAATGTTATTTCCTTATTGATTTTCTGTTGGGGTGATCTACGAATATCTGACAGTGGAGTATTTACTAACAAAACTAAAGGGAGATACAGATCAAAACACTATAATCATAAGAGCCCTAAACAGGTCCCTCTTTAGCCTGTTCCTAAGAAGATGTTTTTCTTTTGATTTCCAGTATATTCCAAGCCTTTTGGATCTCTGCTTTGAGACTAATAATGCCTTTCTTTTCCTGATAAATATTTAAGTCATGATCACTACCTTCAGTCTCAGCTATCTGGGGTAGTGATAGTAAATTTTTGTTTTGCTAGTGTTTGCTCAAACTCCCCTGGGTGCCACAGTGCTAGGTCTGAGAGGATGTGGGTTGGAAACAGGGTGCACTCTGCATTGGCTGGTGGGATTTGTTCCTAATCTCTATGTCACAGCCTCATGCTGTTAAGATCCAGCCATTGCCCCTCTGAACTTAGTTCCTGCTTTGCTTTTTGCTCTAATTTCTGGGCTCACAGATCCCTCAGGCAAGGCTGTTTTGGGAACTGGCTGCAATTTCTCTTCTCCCTTTCCTCCTGCAGGGAGCTCTGCCTCCGTTAAGCAGCTTCTTTGTCCCTCCCAATTTATCTTCAGACTCCTGGGATTCTGACCTCTGGAAGGTCTTATGCACTGATCACTCACTCAAGTATGCTTGTGTGCAGGTGAGTGTTATTTGTGAAGTTTTAGATGTTCAGCTTATTATTATTTCAAGTGGAGAGATCCAGGGACATCTCTCCTCCATCCTCCTGACATGACCTTTAAGACATTGATTTTAAATAAAGTGATAAAATATTAGAACATGAATGCTACATGTTCCAGGCAGAAGTGTAGTCCTAGCCATTAGGATTCATGCATCTGAAACTTCACTCTTCCACTTCTATTACATAGTACGTCATTTGAAGCACAGGCCAAAATGGTGCTTAGAGACCATGCCCCACTGTCAAACTGACACAGGATTAGATATTTCCATGCACAGCAATTTCAAAGAGAGACTTTGGATCTGCTCTGTGATTTTGGCACAAGGGAAAGTTATCAGTAAGAAGAGTCTTGTATTAGTTATCTATTGCTGAATAACAAATTACCCCAAAATTTAGCACCTTAAAAAAATGAACATTTATTATATCACAATTTCTGAGAGTCAGGGATCCAAGAGCAGCTTAATTTAATAGTTGTACCTCAGAGTCTCTCATGAGGATGTAGTCAAGCTGTTAGCTGGAGATGTAGCCATCTCAAGGCTGGAGAATCTATTTCCAAGCTCACTTACATGGTTGTTGGTAGTTTCTCATTTGCCATTTGCTGGAGACTTTAGTCCCTTGCTACATGGGCCTCTCCATAGGCTGGCTGCTTGTCCTCAAACATGGCCATTGGCTTTTTTGAGAGTAAAGGATCCCAGAGAAATAGAGGAAGAACCCAAGATGGAAGCCACAGTCTTTGTAACCTAAATGTGGAAGTGACATACCATAATTTCTGCTGGTTTTTTTATTGGTTATACCAAATAAACTTCATACAGTGTTGGAAGGATACTACATAAGGATGTGAATACAAGGAGACAGATTCTTGGTGGTCATTTTAGAAGCTGGCTATAAGTTTCTTCTTATTTCTAACAGGTAATAAAGTTGCTTTTCTGAACTCATATCATCAAGATGGGAAAGGATGGTAAAATAAGCTAATAAATTTTGGAAAAAAAAATCTGCTGTTTTCCAGTCAAGATGGTGGAGTAGGAAAATGCTGTTCTTGCCTCCTTTTATGATCACATCGAAATTACAACTAAGCTACTAAACAGGCCTTATGGGGAGTCACCTGAAGTCCAGCTGAACAGAAGTCCAGTAACTAAGGACATACAGAAGAAGCCACCTCGAGACTGGTAGGAGTGACGGAGACATGAAACAGTCTGGTCTCACACCTGCATTCAGTTGTTAAGAATTGAGAAGAATATCTCAACTATGGATGTCTCTCTGGAGGAGCAAATGATCTTGAGTGCATATCTTTTCCCCCAACCCAGGATTCCAGTGCCAGGAAGAGAAGTCTCCACAACTTCTGACTGTGAAAACTGACAGAGATTGTGGCTGAATGAAGTGGAAGATGGCTGGAGTCCCAGACATTTCTCTTAAGAGGCCTGCGTGCAGACTTTCTCACTGATTGACTCCCTCTGAGCTTCAGCACTGAGGCAGCAGGTCAAAAGGCTCCAGGAACATATGGAGAGGTACTGAATTGTCTGGCTTCAGGGAGAGGGCTGGAGGAGCAGCTTTCTCCAAGATATAAATGCTGGCAAAATCCATAGTGTTTTTTTTTTCTTTTTTTCTTTATTTATTTTTTTGAGCACACCCTCTTCCAGCTTGCAGACACAGATGGCTGCCATATCTGAGACTCCATCACCCTAGCTAACCCTGTTAGCCCTGCCCCAGTGATTCGCTATGACCCTGTCCCACCTGCCTTGTGGGGCTTTTCCAATCTCTTTTTCATACAAATGGCCCATCTTGGCTCATGCTGTTGACTTTCTTAAAATCTCTCAAAGGTGCACAAAACCCAAACAAGCAGCATATTGCCTTGGCATGACCCATACCTCTTGCTGAGAAGCCCCAAGCCCAGCACTAGCAGCAGCTGACCTCGATTCATGGCTTGGCCTCTTGAGGAACCTTCAAGCCTGGCACAGGTGGCAGTCATATGTGAATTACCTAATGAGTTTTGCCAGGTGGCTCCAGGCAGGGCACAAGCTGAGGCTGAACTTGTCTTGTGGCAGGTCCCCCAGTCCTGCCCATGTAGTAGCCACTTTGGGCCAAGCTGGAGCACTAGCGAGACCTCCACAAATGACATGCTCAAAGAGCAAACTGGGCAGGGACCATAGCTCTGCTAAAGTGAATCCTGCTGGTTAGGGTTAGCTCTCACTGACCATTCCAATCATCCCAAGGGTTAATCCTTTGCATTGATATGCAAACAGCAACCGAGGTTCAACTATAACAAGAGGGCACACACAACCCATACAAGGAACACACCTGGAGCACTCATCTCAGGTGACCAAGGAGAATGCGACATTGGGTCACACAGGACACCTACTATATAAGGCCACTTTCCTAAAACGGGGAGACATAGCAGCCCTACCTAATACATAGAAACAGACACAGGGAGGCAGTTGAATGGAGAGACAAAGAAATGTGTCCCAAATGAAAGAACAAAACAAAGCTCCAGAAAAAGAACTAAACAAAATGGAGCCAATCAATCTACCAGATAAAGAGTTCAAAACACTGGTTATAAGGATGCTCAATGAATTTAGAGGAAGAGTAGATGAACTCAGTGAGAACTTTAACAAAAGAATGGGATACATAAAAATGGAAATAGAATGAGAAGTCAAAATGGCATAGATGATAGAGGCTTTGTTCATCTGTTCTTCT
This sequence comes from Pteropus alecto, assembly GCF_000325575.1. Classification (NCBI taxonomy): domain Eukaryota; kingdom Metazoa; phylum Chordata; class Mammalia; order Chiroptera; family Pteropodidae; genus Pteropus; species Pteropus alecto. The sequence goes on from NW_006440820.1 coordinate 252,049, forward strand.
GATCATATCAAGTTGTTATGGAAACATGAAGCAAACAGCAAGCTGAGTCACCTGGAGTCTAGATGAACAAGCCCTACAACTAGGGATGGAAATAAGAAATCACTTTCCAACAGGAGGAGGTAGGACAGGGCAAGGATGTGAGGCTGACTGGTCCCGAGTGGCTGAGTGGGATAGAGGCTGTGGCAGCGGTAGCCAGCAGCTGCAGACGCCTCTTAAAGGGGTCATGTCCATGAGCGGACATTCGCGATGACACACTCACTCGCTCTGAACACCAGTGCTGGGTGGGCTGCTCTAGGAGGACTTATATGGGCATGCTGAGTTGTCAGAGCAAGGGCTTGAGGTGAGGATCTCTGAGGCAGAATTGTTGGTGGAATTCATTGTTCATCTGTTGAGCCCTCCCCCATCCCAGCATGCAAAGGCAGCAACACCATAGTTGAGAAGTCATCAACTGAATAACAGTGGTCACTCTGCCCAGAGGATTCCCTGAAACTTTGCCTCCCCCAACTCGCAGCTCCACCCAAGCCACATCCAGTTGTGTTCTCTATGACTTCTGTGTCCCTTGCTGAGCAGCTCCAAGACTCACACTGGTAGCAGGTGACCTTGGGTTCTGGCCTGGCCTCTTAAGGCAACTATAAGCACAGAATCTGTGGATGGCTTGCTGAATCTTAACAGGTGGCCCCAAAGGGGCACAGGCTGGGGCTAAACTTGGCCAGCAGCTGAACTCCTCTCAGGACTGTGCCTCTGGACACCTACTACACAAAGCCACAATAATAAGACTGGGAGACTTAGGAGCTTTGCTTAGCACATAGATAAAGACACAGAAAGGCAGCCAAAATGGGAAGATAAAGTAGCAGAAACCATATGAGAGAATAGAACAGAGATCCAGAAATAATGGAGTCAAGCAATCTGACAGATGCAGAGTTCAAAACACTGGTTATAAAAATACTCAGTGAACTTATGGGACGTGTAGATGAATTCAGTGAAAACTTCGACAAAGAGATAAAAAACATAAAATGGAAATGGAAATTATAAAAAGGAACAAGTCAAAAATGAAGAATACATTATTATCTGAAATGAGAAGGGAAAACTTTAACGAAGAGATAAAAAACACAAAAATGGAAATGGAAATTATAAAATGAAACCAATCAGAAATGAAGAACACATTATCTGAGATGAAGAATATATTAGAGGAAGTTAACAGAGTAAATGAAGAAGAGGATTGAACCACCGATATAGAGGATGGGTAAGCCAAAGACACCCAGTCAGAATGGCAAGAAAAAAGAAGCCAAGACTATGATAATAATTTAAGGAACCTATGAAACACAATTAAATGTAAAAACATCCATGTCATAGGGGTACCTGAAGGAGGAGAGGAAGAACAAAAAGTAGAAATCTATTTGAAGAAATAATGATGGAAAACTTCCATAACCTGGTGAATGAAATAGACATACAACTCCAGGAAGCTCAGAGAAATCCAAGAAAGAGGAACCCAAAGAGGCCCACATCAAGACACATCATAATTAAAATGCCAAATGTTAAATACAAAGAGAGAATCTTAAAAGCAGCAAGTGAAAAGCAATTAGTTATCTACAAGGGAACACTCGTAAGACTGGCAGCTGATTTCTCAAAAGAAAATGTTCAGCACAGAAGGGCTTGGCACAAAATGTTCAACTGAAACTAAAATATTATTATATGTCAACTATAATTGAAAAAAAAAACCCTCATTGAATTGTACAATGTAAATATTTGCAAATAATTGTCTATTATATTTCAATAAAGCTGGGGGAAAATGGAGATAGGAAACATAAAAAATAGTCAGAAATGAAGAATGAAATAATTGAAATGATGAATACCTTAGGAAGAATCAACAATAGATTAGATGAAGCTGCAGATCCAATCAGTAATTTAGAAAGTAAGGTAGCAGAAAACACAATCAGAACAGCAACAAAAAGAAAGAATCCAAAAAATGAGATGAGGATATTTTAAGGGGCCTCTGGGACAACATCAAGCATAACAATATTCACATCAAAGGGGTACCAAAAGCAGAAAAGAGAGAGAGCAAGGAATTGAAAAGCTATTTCATAAAATAATGACAAAAAAAACTTCCTTAACCTGGCAAAGGAAATAGACATACAAGCCCAGGAAGCTCAGAATGTCCCAAACAAGATAAACCCAAAGAGGCCCATGCCAAGACACATCATAATTAAAATATCAAAGATTAAAGACAAAAAGAGAACCTTAAAAGCTGCAAAAGATAAGCAGTTAGCCACCTACAAGGGAGTTGCCATAAGACTGTAAGCTGATTTCGCAACAGAAACTTTGCAGGCCAGAAGGGATTGGCATGAAATATTCAAAGTGATGAAAAGCAAAGGCCTTCAACCAAGATCACTTTACTCAGCAAAGCTATCACTTAGAATCAAAAGAAAGATAAAGATCTTCCCAGACAAGAAAAAGTTAAAAGAGTTCATCA
>NW_006440820.1:254610-272987 GCF_000325575.1 Pteropus alecto
GGAGGAGAAAAAGCATATGAATAATAAAATAGTAGTAATAATAATAAGTACATATCTATCAACAATTACTTTAAATGTAAATGGATTAAATTCTCCAATCAAAAGATAGGGTGGCTGAATGGATAAGACTCTTACATATATTGCTTACAAGAGACTCATTTCAGATCAAAACACACACAGAGACTGAAAGTAAGGGAATGGAAAAAGAGCCTTCATGAAAATGAAAATGAAAAAAAAAAAAAAAAGATGGGATCGCAATACTTACACCAGACAAAATAGACTTTAAAACAAAACTATAACAAGAGACAGTGAAAGACCCAGTTATCCCACTTCTGGATATTTATTCGAACAAGCCTAAAACACTACTTTAAAGGGACATGTGAATCCATGTTCATTGCAGCATTATTGACAGTAGCCAAGATATGAAGGTTACTTGGGTGTTCATCAATGGATGAATGGATAAAGAAGAGGTGGTACATACATATATACAATAGAATATCACTCAGCCATAAAAAAAAAGAATAAAATTTTGCCATCTGCAACAACATGGATGGAGCTAGAGGGTATTGTGCTGAGTGGAGTAAGTCAGACAGAGAAAGATAAATACCATATAGTTTCACTTATATGTGGAATCCTGGGAACTAAGAAAATGAACAAACAAAACAAAAACAGGCTCACAGATACAGAGAACTAACTGGTGATTGCCAGAGGATAGGAGAAGTGATGGCAGGGTGAAGTAGGAGAGGGATGAAGAAATACAAATTAGTAGTTATAAAACAATCATGGGGATGTGGAGTATAGCATAGGAAATATAGGCAATACTGGCTATGTATAGTGCCAGATGGGTACTAGAGTAACTGGGATGATCACTTCATAAATTATATAAATGCTTAACCATTGTGCTGTATACCTGAAATTAATAAAAAAGAGGAAAGAAAAACAGAAACAAAGTCATAGATACAGAGATCATTTTGATGGTTGGCAGATGGTGGGAGGTTGTTGGGTGGGTGAAAAAGGGGAAGGAAATAAGAAGTACAGTTACAAAATAGTCATGGGGATATAAAATATAGCATAAAGAATATAGTCAATAATATTGTAATAGCTATATATGGTGTCAGGTGGGTACTAGATTTATTGGGGTGATCACTTCATAAGATATATAAATATCTCATCACTGAGTGGTACACCTGAAACTAATATAATATTGTATGCCAACTGTAAATGAAAAAAATATATATATATATTCCATGCTAAACATTTAAAACAATCTCATGGGATACTTGGTTGAGAATTGACATTTGAACTAAAGTCTTACGGGGGCTGAAAAAATGTAACTTTCCTCTCACCTTCTAAGTTCTCTAGCTGAGCTAATAATAAAATTAACATGAGGCAGATTAATAGAAGAAAAGGTATGAAGTTTGTTATAGATGTACATACCAGAGGTGTCATAGATATGAGACGCAAAACACATTGGGTAGTTGAGGTTTATATGCCATCTGGACAAAGAGGAAATGGGGCTGGAGTCTTGCATTTCAGAAAGAAAGTAGATAATTCACAGGTTGGAGAAAGAACAAACATCTAATAAACAAATTCTTGCTGGGAAGCTCAGAAACAATGGAGCACAGAAGAAAGTTCAACAAATGGGCTTTCTAGATTTCTCCTGGTCTGCCACATGTAGTTCATATGTGCTAAGGTGACTATGCAAAGGTGATACTTCCTTCCCTTAAGCAGGTTTTTCTATATGAATTCCTTTAGGCAGGAAAGAGGAAGGTCATATGTTCTTTCTGAGTCTTTTGTTTCTTAATAATCAGCTTAAAATCAATATTCCAAAGGCATAGTTTGGGGTGGAGCAAAACATTATTCCCCCTCAGTTTTCTCTTCCCGAAATCTACTGATATAAAACACAACTGCTGTGCTGTTTTATAGTACTTGTTTTAACATTTAATTCAACATAACATAGCCTGAAATGTCCATATAAGTTATAGCCAAATACCAATTTAGACTCTTCGGACAGATACTAGACCCTCGTTCATGCTTTTTCCTTTGCTTGAAATTCCAACCCCACTTTCAACTCAAGGACCTTTTTTTCCCCTCTGTTGAAATCCTTTTTATGTCACCTTTTCCCATGATTTTTCTGATTTTCCTTAAATCAAAACTAATTATCACTGCTTCTCAGTACTTATTTACACATCTATTATAGTACTTATGTTTCTAAATATAAATTAGACTCCAATAAATGGAGTGTTCATTTGGGGAAATGATGCAGTTGCATCTTGTTCCTATACATGGCCTGGAGCATCCAGTAGACTCCTTGAATACAGCAGGTTCTTAGAGGGAAAAAAGACTGATTCCAAGAGCCTGTTGATTCACGAGTCTCCCTGCAGGTAAGAGAATGCAGAGTGGTATAAATACACACAGCATGTGTTTTTTTAGAAATAAAATTAAATACAGATTGAAGTTATGTATCATGATCTACCTATATATTTACACACACACATACATATATATACACATATATAATCTTGCACATATAGTAACCAAATATACATTGAATTCACAATAATTATGCCAAATGACACAAATCATAATTTGTTTTGTATTTGTCAATATAAGAAAATTATTTTCCAACAAAAATGCCATTAAAAATGGTACTCTGCATAACTAAAATAAAGAGGAAAACTTAGGATTTGCTTTTGATGTTTAGTATATCTGATAACTGCCAATTCACTAGAAAACTTTTAAATTATATAAGAATTTAAAGTGATTGTCTTATAGTAAATGGTAAGAAAACAGAGCAGTGTTCCAAATCTTTTGTCAGGATAGGGGAACTATCTGGAATAAAATGTTTTCCCAGATTCAAAATATTGTAAAAGACAACAGATTTACTCCATAGTACTTAAGAATAAACATACTATTTTTCTGCTCTATACAATTTCTCCTCTGGCTGGCTACCACTATCAGCCGCAGAAATTCTGTTTCTATTTAGTAGAACAGCAACACAATAAAAAGGTGAAATTTTTGGTATTTCAGATGACAAACCCAGGCAATGTTTATCTATTTATGTTATCTAGAGGGTTGTTATTTATAGTTCATGCTGTTTTGCAAAAGAAAAAGAGAAAATTAGCTCTCCTCCTCCCAGAGCTTTGGATACAATCAAGTTGTGGCATCAGTAACATAGACTCAAGTTGTCATATGGACCCCTAAGCAGCCATAGGTTTCTAAATGAATGTGCTATGGGTTTTAGTCTAAATCAGAAGATTTAGTCTAAATCTCTGTGTGAATGGCATTTGCACTACACAGAAAGGAACAAGGAAGCTGGAAAACAAAACAGGGAACTGGCGACTATACTAATAAATTGGGTCCAGGATTGAGTCATTGAATACCAGGCACTGAACCATCTTTTTTTTTTTAGCAAAAGAGGTAGAATTCTTACATCTATTTGAACAGGAATGCAACAGATGAAAAGTGTAGACATCAAAAAAATTCTTTGGAAACTGTCTCCTAAAAAAAACGCTTACAAGAACTACAAATCAACTTGATGTAAGATGAATAAAACTAAAGTCCTACGAGAAAAGACTAGATTCAAAACAAGAAATATCAGTCAGGCATGATTTTAAAAACATTACTCCTATGTAATTCATAACTCCTTGAACTATGAATGAAAAGGAGGCTCTGTAATAAAACCAACAAGTTCAGTGACCTAAAGTAACTTCACAGGGTGATCTGATCATAAATTTCTAGCTGGGCAGGTCATGGTGGATAGTCATGCCCCAGGTTTATCTTTGTTTTAAGCAAGCTCTGTCCACCGTTTTTGTGTATCAAGGTTAGCACAACTTTGAAACGCCAGGAGTTATCCTCTTTTTCAGACCCCTTGGAGGTGTAATCAACCTCAAAGGAGTGTTTGAGATCTTTCTTCCCAGCCTGTCATCAGTTTGGCTCAAATAACCTCATAAAATTTTCTATAGATTTGAAATTTCTTACATTGATAGAACCTTGAAAAGAACTAACCCTTAACTAGTGACAGACTCGAGATTTTTTAAATACCTGAAGAATTTAAATCCAGAAGTGTTAGTTGAAAGTAATCAAAAGTAATTATGAGAATACACTAAAAGATCTAACTTGAAAGTGTTGCTGAATTGTATTGAAGGGGATCAGAATACACTACTCCAGTACAACACTGATATAAGAATTATTTTGAGCTGAAGGCAATTAAGAAATTGCAGATGCAGGGAAGTTCTGAAAATGGGGCGTACATTTCCTTTTGTAAAGGAAATTTATATTTATAAAAGAAATTTCTATTTGTAAAGTTGTCCCTCAGCTCCTTGCTTCCCTGGAGACAATTCTTATCACATAAGATGACTTGAATTTGCATAATAAATATTACTAAGCTTTTATTAATCATACATTTCTTAGTCACCCTCCCATAACCTATTCCCTTCCACACCCTAGAAGCTCAACCCCCTTTCCCACACTGTAAAATGGTATATAGGCCGCTGGAGAAAAAAAGCATTTTTACATATGTATATTAGAACTTCACAGAATAAGAATGAAAACTCTATTTACTGAACCTAAGAGGATAGAGGGGAAAGTTTCTTCTTCCCCTACAGTATCATGTGAAAATATTAGAATACAATAAATAAAAGATTACCAATGTTATCTCCCTTTAACTAAAGGTTGCACTGTTGTAGCCTACCATTACAAGACAAAATAAACCTCTAAGAACCCAACACCTTGATTGAAAGGACATGTAAAAGCCAAAAGCTTTTAGTGGAAGGTTAATATGGCCATGTGAATCTACTGAAAAATCCCAATTACAAAATTCTAGCCTCCTCATTACTGGCTAGTTCCTAACATGTTTCTCTGGCCTATGACCCAGCCTCTCATTTCCTCATCTTTGATTCACCAATACTACTTCTTCCTCTAATTTTATACCTATCCATTTCATCTGTTCATATTCAGGTCCACTCACCTTTTCAGGGCTCTCTATCATTTTCTTTTCTTGTGCCACCTTGGATAAAATTCCAATGCAATTTATACTTTTCTACAAACCTCTTAACTAAAAATCACAGCCCCCAAGCAAATGCCTCCTTGATAAACCATTTCATCTCTCACGGCAAAGATATATCAACAAAACAATGGCCTCATGCTATTTTATTTTTCATTCTTGCTTGATAATCCTTTCTCACATCGCGTTTCATATTATTTTCCTCCCATCTGTTTTCCTAGGTTGTGGGCTTCCAGGTCTCTTTCGCTGGTGAGTTTATCACTAAAATCAGCTAAGAAGATTATCCAGATGGATGTTTAAAACCTTAATCTCTTACTGAAGAAGAGGTTGAACTCTATAATCCTAACATCTCTAATAGCCACTCCATCCTGAACCCCATTTGTTTCAAATCTTGACACTCACCCCCACCCTCAGCATGTAACTTCAACACCTCCTTAACTGAAATAAAATGGGGTAATTTTTTTCTTTCATTTTCTTTCAGAAAATAAAGTATTTCACAGCCTCAGATTATAGGCTTTCTCATTCATGTGTATTCTCAATTCCAGGTCTTAGATATTCTTATCATACATACCTTCATCCTTACTTGCATCTTTAATTCAGACTCGGCCACATTACCACTGTCATTACTTGCATCTTTAACCTCTCCTTTACTTGATCCTTAAAGTCTTTCTACTTCTTTACTTAAAATTCCTCTAAAAACATCGCCTATGGTTTGAAAACACACTAACATTCTGATCTGTTTTCTTTCATTGCCAAATTCCTTAAAGAAAAATCTAATTTTTCTACTTTCTTAATGCTTTTTTATTCTTTAATCTCTCACAATCTAAGTGTTACTCCCTTCTCTTTTCTAATACTACTCACTTGGTCGTCACAATTGTCCCCATAGAGATGAAATCCAATGTTCTTTTCTGACTCTTCTTAAGTCTGTAGAATTTGATTGAGTCAACTACCTTCTTGAATCTTTCTCTGTGAAATTGTTCATCTCCAGTTATCTTCCTATTTTAGTGACAATTTCTTTTTCTCTCTCACTGCTTTATTTTCCTTTTTTCTATAAGCTTTCTAAAGTTCTCATTCTCTTGATATTCTAAGCTTTTGACAATCTTATGCATGTTGATAACACTGAAATCCATAATGCTAGGTACTATTTGTTCTTAAATCCTAAATTCAGATTTAAAGACTACTGTCATAAAATTTCTCCTGATTATTCCTTCAGTAACTAAAGTACAAGATAATTAGAATAGAACTTATGGAGTATTTTTCTGTTTCTGGTTCTAGCCATAAAGGATTAGCTGATCTCAGACTAAATCTCCCAGTGAGAACAAATATAAAAGCTATTGCAATACAAAAACAGTTGTTTGAGAACATTGAAGGGTTAGAAATCAAAGGACCAGGATCCCAGAGAGAAGTAAAAATACACTGAGACACAGCTGACAGTATGCATGTCAACCTCCCTTGAAGTAATTTTAAAACCCATGAAGCATGATTCTGGGGGACCAAGAAGAAAGCAACTGCTAAAAGGATGAAATCCAGAGGTCAAGGCCCATCATGTAAAAGGTACCCTGGTAAACATACCACAATTTAGTTGATGCTCCAGTTGATGGCTATACTCTAAGAATAAAAGCAAAGTGAACATAAAGCATTTTCAGTTAGAACACAGTTGATTCCCTGACTCCATCTTTTTATTTTTTTTAATTAGTTTCAAGTATACAGTACATTGGTTAGACATTTATATAGTTTATGAAATGATCACTCCAATTACTCTATCACCCATCTGGCTCTAGGCATAGCCATTACTATACTATTGACTATATTCCCTATGTTGTACTCTACATCCTTGTGACTATTTTTTATTGGAAGAAAATTAAATCTTCTCTGAAGAAAAATAGTATTATCCTAAGCCTCTACAAATCTTCATACATGGTGCCACACATTTATTCAAAAATTAAAAGTCATGACACAAAACAGAAACAAATGACCAAAAATTAATAGAAATGAAGACAAGTAGAGCCACAGATGATCTAGAACTTGGAGTTATCAGATATGAAATTTAAAACTTTATAAATATATTTAAGTCATTCAAGAAAGTAGATTAAAAAAAAACAGATATTTCTCTCCATAGAACTGGAATTTATTTAAAAAATAAAAAATAAAGAATCAGATGACAATTATAGACTAGAAGGTATAAAACATGGAATTCAACACTGAATAAACATTATCAACAGCAGATTAGCACAACAGAAGAATGGAGTAGTGAATTGTAAGTTGACTGGTGGAAAATAAACACATTGGAATACAGAAACATAAGAAATGAGAAAAGAGTATAAAAGCTATATGGGACATGGGAAAAGGTCTATCATATGTATAATTTATATTTCTGGCAAAACTCGAAAGAGAGATGAGGTAGAAGTAATATTTGAAGAGTTGCAAGTCTACAAGTTTCTCAAACTACAATATTAAGAAGCTCCATAAACTCAAACTGTGTAATCGTATATAGGCATACAATCATTAAAATTTTGACAACAAAAGAAAAAGAAAAACATTTAAAAGTACACAGAGAAAAATTACGTATTACCTCCAAGGGAGCAACAATATGACTATATGACTAACAGCTAAATTATCACGATATATAATGAAACACACAAAAAAATAGTGGAATAATATACTTGAAATGCTGAAATAAAAGAACTATGAATTTAGAATTGAGGGAAAATATCCTCCAAAAATAAAGAAGAAATACATGCATTTTCAAGCAAACAAAGAGAACCTGGTTGGATTCATTAAACAAATACTGTAAGAAGAAAGAAGAAAAAAGAAAAATGATCTGGGTTCGTGTCATGGTAATGTAAGTAGTATAAAGAGCCACTAGAAAGGATAAATATGAACATAAATTTATTGTTCAAACAATAATACTATTTGTCTATGGGTTTTGTGATATATAGAGAATTAAAGTACACAATGACTATAGGCCAAAAGTAGAATGGGGGTGAATGAAGTTAAAATGTTGTAAGATCTTTGCATTGCCCAGAGAGTGATAAAAGATCTATCAAATAAGCGAAGGAAGCATTTTTAATATCTATGGTAAAAATTAAAAGAATAATAAAATAATGAAAAATGAACAATGAAAATGGAATGCTTAAAAAATACTTGATTAATACCCTCCCAAAAGGAGAAAATACATCAAAAGCAAGGAACAAAGAATTGAGAACTAAAAGAGGAAATCTTATAAATATAAATATATTACTACTTAAACTAAATAAAATTAGATCAAATACTCAAAGTTGAAGACTGAGATGGTCTGACTAAATTCAAAAACCACATACAGACAAACACAAAACTCTTTGCTGCTTACAAGAAGCATGCCTAAAATAGAAGTGTATGAAAAGTTTTAAAGAAAAGGATAACAAAATTTACACTGAAGTATTACTAGAGATAAGAATAATTCAAATTTGGAAAACTCAACTCAATAGATTATAACAATTAAAATTTGTATGGCTGAAAGTAAGCACTGATAGACTAACAAGGAATAATAAATAATCCAAAAACAATTGCTGCAGATTTCAGCACAGCTATTTCAGTGGATAGAGCCAGCAAATTAAAATCAGAATGGTTATAGGAGTTTTGAACAGTATAATTAAAAAGCTCAACATAATTGGCATATATAGATATAAGATATCTAGTAAAATCCACAGCTAACGTCATACTTAATGATGAAGTGTTGACAGATTTCCTGTTAAGATCATGAACAAAGCAAGAATATGCCTTCTCACCATTTCTGTTCAAAATTGTACTGGCAATTCTAGCCAAGACGATTAGCCAAGAAAAAAATAAAAAGCATACAGATTGGAAAGGAAGAAATTAAACTATATCTATTTGCAGATGACACGATCTTATATATAGAGAATCCTAAAGCATACACACAAACACACACAAAACCTATTAAAGCTGATAAAAAGTTCAGCAAGGTTACAGGATACAATATCCAATGTAAAAAAGTTCAGCAAGGTTACAGAATACAATACCCAATATAAAAATGTTTGCATACACTAGCAATGAACAATTTTTAAAATTTGCAAGTAATTTAAAATTCATTGCAGGTAATTTTTAAAATTTTATTATTTGAGAGGGGGTTGAATGCATCTTTATTGTGTATCAAGGCTTACATGATCAACACCAGTCAACATCACCAGCCACTCATTTGTCATCCTTCTCCATGTGACTAACTTCTGTAGATTCTAAGTTTAGCGCAAGACATCAGGATCAAGAAAGAAAAAATAAAAGCCCTAGGTCACATCATGACTCCTATTGTATCTCTGTCTTTTAAAAGCAACACCTAATGTCGCTGAACACTCACACACACATAACAGGTCCATGCAGGAGATCTGAGGCTCTGCTAGAGAGAATAACTTGTTTGCCAAAGCTTTTTCCTTTCCCTATCAAAAAACAGCTGGCTCCTAGAGACAGATGTGGAATTAAAGAGTATCTCAAGGACTAAGCACAAACCTGTTGTTTTCCAACTGTGTTATGAATACATTTCTTGCTTTATTACACATTTTTCTTACATTCAAAAATGGTCCTAGAAATCCAGACCTTTATCGTGTCCTGAGCACTCACACACAGTGAACTGGCAAGCCTCCTGCCAGCAGATGGGAGGCCTTCACAAATCTAAGTTCTTTCTCTAGAAGTCCTTATTCTGGGCACTTTCAGGAGTTTGAAAATTTGTGTGGAGTTTGTATATGTGATTGAGTGCTTGTGTGAGGAAACCTTCACTGGTAGTAATCTCCGTCATGGTCAAATTATCCAGTTTGACATTTGTCTCCTGCTGCCTCACAAAGCTGTCATAAGACACCAAAAGTTTGGCTATGCTGGTGTCCCACACATTCTTGATCAGGGGCTCATCTGCTTTTGGGACATTGTCTGAAGCATAATTTAACAAGAGTTTGTAAGTCCCATGTAGTAAGGGCTTGGCATGGGGGTAAGTGTTTCTTCTTCTCACTCATGATCCCTAATCTCCAACTTTTCCACATCCATCCACTCCAGAGGAAGCAACCGACACTTCTTTGTTTCAGGTTAATCACCAGCCACAGAGGCACTTCCACTGGTAAGCCAGAGTTAAAGGGTCCCAGGTCCTGCCCTCCTGGCCCCATGAAGTAGATCTTGTCCAGACTAAAGTTCTGGATAATAGTCACTAGCTCCTTCTCAGCCAGAAACTCCACCTTGGCTGCATCCATGGATGCACAAACTGCAGGCTTGGGGATTTGCCACTGCTTCCAGCCCCTCAACATCTTCAAGGAGGTGCCATAACTGTCACTTTCCCACCACCACGTGGGGCTTGCGCTCCATCACTGCAAGTAATTTTAAAGACCTAAAATAAGAAAAATACTCCATTTTCATGGATTAGAAAACGTAACATTGTTAAGATTACAAACTCCCAGAATTGATCTACTTATTCAATGCACTATCAAAATCGCGATGGCCTTTTTTGCAGTAATTAAAAAATTGATCCTTAAAGGTATATGGAAATGAAAAAAAAAAAAAAAAAGCCAAAACAATCTTGAAAAAAAGAACAAAGTTGGAGGACTCAGACTTTCTCATTTTAAAACTTACTACAAGACAGTATGGTACTGTTAAAAGTATACACATGTAGATCAGTGGAATAGAATTGAAAGTCCAAAAATAAACTCTCACAATTATGGTCAGTTGATCTTTGTCAATGGTGTCAAGACGATTTAATGGGAAAATAGTCTTTTCTATAAATGCCGCTGGTAAACTGCATATCCACATGCACGAGAATGAAGTTCAACTTCTACCTTATACCTTAAAGAAAAATAAATTAAAATATGTACAGGTTTAATTGTAAGAACTCGAACTATAAAACTCTTAAAAGAAAATATAGGTATAAATCCTTATGACCTTGGATTAGGTAATGGTTTCTTAGATATGATACCAAAAGCAAAAGCAGCAACAACAACAAAATAGATAAACTGGACGTCATTAAAATATTTTTCTGCTTTAAATAATTCTATCAAGAAAGTGAAAAAAACAACCAAGAAAATGAGAGAAAATATTTTCCAGTCATGTATCTGGTAAAAATTTGTATCCAGAATATATAAAGAACCCTTGCAACTAAAAAATAAAAGGACAAATTATCCAATTTAAAAATTGGCCAAAGATTTGAATAAATATTTCCCCAAAAGAGATATGTGGGTGGCCAATAAGTACATGAAAAATATTTAACATCATTAATCATTACAGAAATACAAATCAAACAAATAAATATCACTTCACATATACTAAGATGGCTCTAGTCATAATGACAGACAATAACATGTATTGACGAGGATGTCGAGAAATTGGAATCATCACACATTGCCAATGAGAATATAATATGGTATAGCTGTTTTAGAATTGACAACATATATCCATACAAAAACTCGTACATAAATATTAATAGAAGCATTATTCACAATAGCAAAAAAGTGTTCATCAATTGTGATAAACAAATATGGTATATCCATATAATAATATTATCTAGCCATAAAAAGGAATAAATCACTGATACATGCTAAAACATAGATAAACTTTGTAAACATTCTAAGTGAAAGAAGCTAGACAAAAGCTCCATGTTGTATAATCCCATTTTTATGAAATGTGAAGAATAGGCAAATCCACAAAGACAAAAAGTATACTAGAGTCTTCCAGGGGCTGAGAGAAAGAGGAATGAGGGGTGGCTACTAATGAATTCAGGGTTTCCTTTTGTAGTGATGAAAATATTCTGGAATTAGATAGTGATGATGGTTGTATAATTTGGGAAATATACTAGAAATTATTGAATCACATCATTTAAAAGGGGTGATTTATGGTTATGTTAATTACATCTCAATTTTTTTAAAAAAGCATAGCCTTATTTTTTGCAAAGAAAGTGAATTTGTAATTTAAAGCTTCCAATTATCCAATTGCTTGTCCAGTAAATTATCTTTAATAATTAAGAAAAAATAAAAAGAAAAGTCCTTTTCCAGAAACTAGGAGGAAAAAAAACCTCCAAGTGGTTTTATCGGGTCAGGATAACCTAGATACCAAAACCTGTAGGTACATGATTTAAAAGTTTAACTATAGGTAAAGCTCTGTTATGAATAGAGATAAATATAAAACATTTTCAAATAATATTTATCAACATATAAAAAAGATAAAATGTCACAAATAGTTTATTTCAGGAATGCACAGTTGTTTTAACATTCAAGAAATAAAAGCAAAAATTTGAACAGGTATTTGTAAATCCATGTTCATACCAGCATTATTCACAGTATCCAAAAGGTAAAACTGACTCATGTATTCATTGATGGGTGAATGGGTAATCAAAATGTGGTATACACATACAATGGAATATTATTCAGCTTTAGAAGGGAAGAAAATTCTGACACATGCTGCGATATGGATAAACCTTGAAGATGTTATGCCAGTTGAAGTACGCCAGTCACAAAAAGACAAATATTGTATTTTTCTACTTATGTAAGATACCTAGAGTAGTCATATTCACAGAGAAACTGAAAGTGGTTTCCAAGGGTGGCAGTAGTGGAGAAT
This sequence comes from Pteropus alecto, assembly GCF_000325575.1. Taxonomy (NCBI): domain Eukaryota; kingdom Metazoa; phylum Chordata; class Mammalia; order Chiroptera; family Pteropodidae; genus Pteropus; species Pteropus alecto. Next base: position 267,194 of record NW_006440820.1, read on the forward strand.
GGGATGTTAGTGTTTAATAGTTTACGGAATTTCAAATGGGGAAGAGGAAAACGTTCTGGAGATGAATGGTGGTGATAGTTGCACAACAGTGTGAATACACTTAATTTTATAGAACTTTACACTTAAAATAGTTAAAATTTAAATTTTATGTTACATAATTTCGCCACAATAAAAAAAAATTAGAAGGAGTGGGAAAAAAATGGCATAGATAATAGCGGCTTTGTTCATTCCTCTTGTGACCAAATCAAAGTTGTGACTGAAACACAGAGAAAACAGCAAAGTCACCTAGGATTTAGATGAACAGAAGCACTACAACTAGGAAGAAAAATAATTAATCAACCTGCAATGGTAGAAGGTAGGAGGGGGCAAAGAAGAGAGGCTGCCCGGTCTGGAGCAGCTGAGTGGAACAGAGGCTGCAGCAGTGGCAGCTGGCAGCTACAGACACCTCTTAAAGAGGCTATGCCCGAAAGCAGACTTTTGTGGTGATGGACCTGCTCGCTCTGAGCACCAGTGCCAGGTCGGCTGCACGGGGGGCACCAGGGACTTACAGAGGGACACTGAGTTGTCGGAATGAGGGCTGAAGGCGAGGCTCTCTCCCAGGCATAGGTAATGATGGTATCCATTATTCCTGTATTGAGCCATTCCCATCCTTGGGTGCGTACACAGCGTCTCCATAGCCGAGATATCATCAAACTGAATAACAGAGGTCGTTCTGCCCAGAGGATTCCTTGAAACTCTGCCTCCCCCAACTCACAGCCCCACTCAAGCCACATCCAGTGGTGTCCTCGGTGAGCCCAGTGCTCCTAGCTGAGCAGTGCAAAGACTCACACTGGTGGAAGCTGGCCTCAGTTTCTGGCATGGCCTCTTGAGGCAACTATAAGCATAGCATCTGTGGAATCCTTGCTGAATCTTAACAGGTGACCTAAGGGGGACACAGGCTGGGGCTAAACTTGGCCTATTGCTAAACCCCTCTCAGGACTGTGCCATGGGACACTTACTACACAAAGCCATGCTAATAAGACCAAGAGACTTAGGAGCTTTGATTAGTACATAGAAACAGTCACAGAAAGGCAGCCAAAATGGAAATACAAAGAAGCAGAAATCATATGAAAGAACAAAACAGAGATCCAGGAATAATGGAGTCAAGCAATCTAACAGATGCAGAGTTCAAAACACCGGTTATAAAAATGCTCAATGAACTTAGGGGAAATGTAGATGAACTCAATGAGAACTTTAACAAAGAGATAAAAAACATAAAATGGAAATAGAAATTATAAAAGGGAACCAGTCGTAAATGAAGAATACATTATCTGAGATGAAGAGTATATTAGAAGGAATCAACAGAACAACAAGATTTGCATCATAGGAGTACCAGAAGGAGAAGAGAAAGAGCAAGAAATAGAAAACTTATTTGAAGAAACAATGACAGAAAACTTCACTAACCTAGTGAAGGAAATAGACATACAAGCCTAGGAAACACAGAGAGTCCCAAGAAAGATGAACCCAAAGAGTCCCACACCAAGACGCATCATAATTAAAATGCCAAAGTTAAAGGCAATGAGAGAATCTTAAAAGCAGCAAGAGAAAAGCAGTGGGTTACCTACAAGGGAACACCCATAAGACTGGCAGCTGATTTCTCAAAAGAAGCTATGTAAGACAGAAGGGCTTAGCACAAAATATTCGAGGTGATGAAAACTCAGGATCTACAACCAAGAATACTTTATTCAACAAAGCTATCATTTAGAGTCAAAAAACAGAGAAAAAGATTTCCAGAAAAAAAAAAAATAAGCTAGAGGAATTCATTAACACCAAGCCAATATTACAGGAATTGCTGGAGGCACTTCTTTAAGAAGAAAAACATGTATCAAAAACATGAATAATGAATGGTAATAACTACATTATGAGTACCTCAAATGGAAATTAATTAAGTGCTCCAACCAAAAGATAGGGAAGCTGAAAGGTTAAGAATACAAGACCCCTTCATATGCTGCCTACAAGAGACTCACTACAGATTAAAAGACACATGCAGACTAAAAGGAAGAGGATGGAAATTGATATTGCCTTGATGGACCTAGAGGGTATTGTGCTGAATGATATAAGTTAGATAGAGAAAGGCCAATACCACATGATTTCACATACATGTGGAATCTAAAGAACAAAATAAACAACAACAACAAAAATATAAACAAACTCAGAGAAACAGAGAATATTTTGAGGTCTGCTAGATGGGAGGGAGTTGGGGGAATGGTGAAAATGGGCAAAGGGATTAAGATGTACAAATGGATTGTTACAAAACAGTCATGGAGAGATAAGTTGTAGTGAGGCAAAAGTGTTGAACAATGTTGTAATAAATATGTAAGGGGGAAGAGGGGACTAGATTTAGTGGGGTGATCATTTGTGAGTTATATCACAAAGATCTCTAATCACTATGCTGTACAACTGGAACTAATATATTATTGTATGCCAACTATAATTGAAAAAAATTCATTGAATTGTACAATGTAAATATGAGCTACTAATTGTCTATCATATTTCAATAAAACCAGAAAAAAATTTTTAAAAAAATACCTGCAGACAAACAGAGAATGGCACAGGAATCAGTTCCAAGTTGTTACCTATTAAACTATGTGATCTTTGTCAATGGCTTACACAAGATATCGTATTTGTCCGAGATGATTTATATGTGAAGTTAGAATTGTATTGACATCTTCTCCATAGACTATTTTGAGGATTAAATAACATAATACAAGTAAAAAAATCAATCAATACAATTCATCTCATTAACAAGAAATAAATGGAAAAAAAACTGTGACTATCTCAATGGATATAGAAAAATTATTTTATGAAAATTTAGCATCTGAAGGAACAGATAGGGACTTTCTCAATCTGTTATAAGGTTATCACACAAAAACAAATAAACACAGACAAAACTATTGACCTAACAACGTATTTAATTATTGACTGCTTGCCCCTTAGATTGAGAATGAAGCAAGGTTATCCACTAAGACTAGTTCTAAAATGTACTAGAGATTCTCATTAGTGAAATAAGGCAAATTTTGAAAAGTAAGAAAAGTAGCAGGGTTATAAAGAAAGAAACAAAATTGTCATTATTCACAGACAACATGATTGTGCCATTGCAATGCACTCTGGGAAAAATAATTTGGATCAATTGCATACTCATATGGTAAACAACTCTGGTCCCCTACCTTACAGCATAGTTAAAATTTAATTCCATATAGATCTTACACCGAAATGTAAAAATTAGAAGAACAAAATGAGAATATCTTTAGTGCTTTTGAGGTAGAAAAATATTTTTAACAGGATCTCAAAAAGCACAAGCCATAAAATATAAATAAAAATATTTCATTAAAATTGACAACTTCTGGTCTACAGAAGACACCACTAAGAGGTGAAAAATCAATCCACAAGAGATTATCTAGTGAGCAAAAAACTCCTTTTGACGATATGTAAAGAACGTCAGAAATCAATAAGATGCAAATAGCCCAATTAAAAATAAACAAGCAGAAGGCTACAAAGGCATTTTGCAAGAGATGATATTCAAATGGTCAATAAGCAATCTCATGGTGCACGAAGGAAATACAAACTAAAATTTCAATTAGGTACTACTACATAATCACTAGAAGAGCTAAATGAATACACTGACAATACTAAGTTTTGTCAAGATTATGGAGAAAGTGAAACTCTCTCATAAAGTGTTAGTGGGAGTATAAATTGGAACAACCTCTTTGAAAAGCTGTTTGGCAGTATCTACTAAAGCAGAGCACCTGTACACCCAGTAACTGAACTTCTAAGTATATACCCAATAAAATTTTGTATGTGTATATACAAAAGTCATGTACAACAGGCTTCAGAGTGGCAATATTTGTAACAGCTAAAAATTTTAAACACTCCAATTATTTAACAACTGTAGATTGGATAAATAAATTGTACTATAGGAACGAAACAGAATTAACTGTACTACACAGAATACTATGAATGAATCTTACAAACATAACACTGAGCAAAGATATCAACAGTAAAGAATATATACTATATTCTTTCAGGCGTGTGATGAAGCCAGTTTATATCAGCTTGTGAGAGCTGATTTTGTATATTTACTCTCAACTCCACATTTAATGATATCTTCTCGGTAGGTTAAAATTAGCCATGATGGGAATATTTATTTGACAGCAATTGTCAAGTATTACAAATTAGGGCTCCTCCCTCCCTCACCCCTTAGAACTGGTTGTTAGATATTTACTAGTATACCAATGTATTACTCCAAATAAGGTATAACTATTCTACAGTGAGATAATTCATAATAGTGGTTACTTAGGGGGGATAGTAATAACTGAGAGAGCATTACGAAGTTTTCTGAGGTGCTGGTAGAGTTTTATTTTATATGTTGATCTAATTATTAGTTACACAAGTGTCCAAACTTTATGAGTCACCAAGCACATAAAATTAGTGCATTTTACTGTATGTATATTATTAAAATATTTTTTAAAGAAAGCACATTAAAATTTCCCAATGCAAATATTATTGTATTTCATATTTCTTTAACACCTTCACTATCTTTTCAGTACTTCTAGGATTAAAACCTTAGAAAACTTTTACTTCTTATCCTCCCTTTCCTTCTTACTCACAATCCTAATAATCATTTGTTAAGTGCTATTATTTCCATCTCTGAATTTCCTTTATATATCTCTCTCATCATTGCTTTTTCCACTTCTAAAAAGCTAATATAAGCTTACATGACTGTGCATAAGCTGTTAATCATTTTTTAATTTAATTTTACTAGTTTCAAGTATACAATACGTCAGTTAAATGTTTATATAGTTTATAAAGTGATCCCCCTGATTGCTCTTTCTCTCCTAGAAATTATATTAATGCTAACTACATTCCCTATGCCATGCTCCCCATCCTTGTGCCCATCTACCAATTACTAATTTGTACTCTTTAACCCTTCACTCCATTCTCCCAGCATCCCATCCCTCCTCCCCTCTGGCCATCACCAGATAGTCCTCTATATTTGTGAGTCTGTTTTTGATTAATTTGTTCATTTTGTTTCTTAGATTTTGCATATAGGTGAAATCATATAGCATTTATCTTTCTCTGTCTGACTTTTTCACTCAGTATAATAACCTCTAGGTCCATCCATGTCATTGTATATAGTAAGATTTAATTTTTTTAATGGCTGAGTAATAGTCCATTGTATATATGAACCATAAATTCTTTATCCAATCATCTGTTGATGGGTATATAGGTTGCTTCTGTGAATATTGGGTGCATAGATATTTACAAATTATTGTTTTGGTTTTCTTTAGATAAACACCCAGAAGTGCAATTGCTGGATCAAAAGGTATATCCATTTTTAATTTTTCGAGAAACCTCCAGACTGTTTTCCATAGCTGCTGTACCAATTTGCAATCTCACAGTGTATAAAGGTTCCCTTTTCTCCACATCCTCATCAACATTTGTTGCTTTTTGATTTATTGAGGATAGCCATTCTAACAGGTGTGAGGTGATAATGTTCCATATTTCAAAAAGCATATGAATTCTAACAAAATATTATAAAATTGAATCAAACAATATATAAACACTCTAATATATCATGAGCAAGTGTGGTTTATTTTAGAAATTTAAGTTTGGGTTAACATTCAACATCAATCAATGTAATTCACTAACTTAACAAAATAGCAAAGAAGAATTATGCAATCATCTCAATAGATGTAGATAAAAGTATTTCATAAAGTTTAACTTTCATTTATTATAAAAACTCTTTAGAAATTTC
>NW_006440820.1:273157-274473 GCF_000325575.1 Pteropus alecto
GATTTATTTCTGGGCTCTCTATTCTGTTCCTTTGATCAATATATCTAGTTTTATGCCAGTGCCATGCTGTTTTGATGACTGTAGCCTTGTAGTAAAGTTTGATATCAGGTAGTATGATTCCTTCAATGTTCTTTCTCCAGATTGCCGTGGCTATTTGTGGTCTTTTAAGGTTCCATATAAATTTCGGGATTATTTCTTGTAGCTCTCTGAAAAATGTCATTGGTATTTTGATAGGGATTGCATTGCATCTGTACATTCCTTTGAATAGTATGGCCACTTGAATGATGTCGATTCTTCCTATCTGTGAGCAATGTATGTGCTTCCATTTATTTGTATCTTCTTCAATTTCTTTTTTCAATGACATAATTTTCTGCGAACAGGTCTTTTACCTCCTTGGTTAATTTGATTCAAAGGCATTTTATTGTTTTTGATGCAGTTTTAAATGGGATTGCTTTCTTAATTTCTCTTTCCAAAAGTTCATCATTGGTGTATAGAAATGCCACAGACTTCTGAATATTAATTTTGTCTCCTTTACTGCTCCTTTGCTACTTCGCTGAATTCATAAGGATCAGAGTGGAAACATTTTTATCCTTTCCCTATTAAGTATGATGTTAGCTGTAGGCTTGTCATTCATGGCCTTTATTATGTTGAGGTATGTTCTCTCTATTCCCACTTTGCTGAGAGTTTTTATCATAAGTCGATGCTGGATTTTGTCAAACACTTTTTCTGCATCTATTGATATGTTCATATGATTTTTATCTTTTGATTTGTTAATGTAGACTATTATATAAATTGATTCGAAGATATTGACCAACCTTGTATCCCAGGAATAAATCCAACTTGATCATGGCGTATGATATTGTTAATGTATTGCTGAATTCAGTTTGCTAATGTTTTGTTGAGGATGTTTTCATCAATGTTCATAAGAGATATCGGCCTATAGTTTCCTTTTATTTTTTATTTTTTTGTAATGTCTTTGGTTTTGGAATCAAAGTAATTGTAGTCTCATAAAAGCAGTTAGGGAGCCTTCCTTCTTCTTGAATTTTTTGTAATAATTTTAGGAAAATAGGTGTTAATTCTTCTTTAAACGTTTGGTACAATTCACCTATGAAGCCTTCTGGTCCAGGACTTTTGTTTTCTGGGAGGTTTTTGATTACTAATTATATTTCAGTGGTGGTAATCAGCCAGTTCAGATTTTGTTTCTTCTTGACTCAGTCTTGGTAGATTGTAAATTTTTAGTAATGTATCCATTTCTTCTAGATTGTCCAATTTGTTGACAAATAATTGCTCATCGTATTTTCTTATGATCCCTTGTA
>NW_006440820.1:274593-297537 GCF_000325575.1 Pteropus alecto
CATTCATCTTTTCTATTGTGTTTCTAGGCTCTATTTCATTTATTTCTGCTCTGATCTTTATTATTTCCTTTCTTCTACTCACTTTGGGCTTTGTTTGCTATTCTTTTTCTAGTTCTTTTAAGTATAAGGTTATATTGTTTATTTGAGCTTTTTCTTATTTCTTGAGGTAGACCTGCATTGCTATGAATTTCCCTCTTAGGACTGCTTTTGCCATGTCCCATAGATTTTTGAGTCGTTGTGTTTTCATTTTCATTTATCTCTAGGTATCTTTTTATTCCTTCTTTGATCTCATTGATAACCTAGTCCTTGTTTAGTCACATGTTATTTACCCTCCATGTGTCTGTGTATTTTCCAATTATTTTTGTAGTTCATTTCTAGTTTCATACCATTGTGATTGGAGAAGACAGTTGATAGTATTTCAATCTTCTTAAATTAATTGAGACTTGATTTGAGTCCTAACATGTGATCTATCCTGGAAAATTTTCAATGTGCTCTTGAGAAAAATGTATATTTTGCTGCTTTGGGGTGAAATGCTCTAAAAATATCTATTAAATCCATTGGATCAAGTGTGTTTTTTAGACTCATTGTTTCCTTGTTGATTTTCTGTCTGGAAGATCCATCCATTGGTGTCAATGGGGTGTAAAAGTCTCCTACTATGAGTGTATTACTGTTGATCTCTCCTTTTATGTCAGTCAATATTTGCTCTATGTATGCTGGTGCTCCTATGTTGGGTGTGTATATGTTTACTAGGTTCATGTCCTCTTGATTTATCAATCCCTTTATCGTTAGGTAATATCCTTCTTTGTCTCATTATAGCCTTTTTTAAAAGTCTCCTTTATCTGATGTATCTAGCTTTTTTTCCTTTCTTTTTGCATGAAAAATCTTTTTCCATCCCTTTACTTTGTCTGTGAGTGTCATTTGATCTCAAGCGCATCTTATGTAGACAGCATATCCATGGGTCTTATTTTCTTACCATTTGGCTACCCTATGTCTTTTGATTAGAGAATTTAACTAATTTACATTTAAAATGATTACTGATAGGTATATAATTACTGCTATTTTATTATTCAGTTTTGATTTTTTCTTTTTTACTCCTTTTTTTAAAAAAGTCCCTTTAACATTTCTGTAATATTGGCTTGTTGGTGACGAATTTCTTAAGCTTTTCCCTGTCTGGGAAGCTCTTTATCTCCTCTTCCATTTTAATCGAAAGCTTTGCTGGGTAGAGTATTCGTGGTTGTAGATTATTGTTTTCTGGCCTGCAGATTTTCTTTTGAAAAGTCAGCACACATTCTAATGGGGGTATCCTTGTAAATAACTAGCTGCATTTTTCTTGTTGTTTGCATGATCCTCTTTGTCTTTAATTTTTGGGATTTTAATTATGATGTGTCTTGGTGTGGGTCTGTTTGAATTCCTCTTGGTTGGGATTCTTTGTGCTTCCTGAACTTGTATGTCTATTTCTTTTGCCAGGTTAGGGAAGTTTTCCGTCATTATTTCTTCAAATATATTCTCAATCCCTTGGGCTCTCTCTTCTTTGGGTACTCCTGTGATCTAGATATTGTTACACTTCATATTGTCCGCGAGGTCTCTTTAATTATCCTCATATTTTTAAATTCTTTTTCTTTTTACTGCTCTGATTGGATGTATTCTGCTCTCTTGTCTTTCAGTTCACTGATTCGATTTTCTGCTTCATCCAACCTACTGTTGAATCCTTCTAGTTTATTCTTCATTTCAGTTGTATTCTTCACTTCTGTCTGGTCCCTTTTTGTGGTTTCTATGTCCTTTTTTGTGCTTATTGTCTCTATGTTGAGGTTCTCATTGTACTCATCATTTCTCCCTCTAAGTTCATTGAGCATCCTTACGGTCATTATTTTGAACTCTGTCTCTGGTAAGTTGCTTGCCTCCATTTCATTTAGCTTATTTTCTGGAGTTTTCTCCTATTCTTTCATTTGTGTAATGTTTCTTTGTTTTCTCATTGTATTAGTCTCCTTATATTCATTTCTGTGTGTTAGGAATACTTGATTTGTCTCTCAGCCTTGGCCAGATGGCCTAATGTGGAAAGTATTCTGTGTGGCCCAGCAGCGTACTCTCTCTGATCCCCTGTGCTGGAGACTCTGGACGTGATCTTTGTGTGGGTTATGTGTGAACTTCTGTTGTAACTAAGCCTTTATTGATGCTACTATTTCAGTAGATGGGATTAATGCTCAGGTTGACTAATTGTGGGAATTGGCTGTGTCCACAATGTAAGCATTACTGTGTGGAAGCTGACCCCACTGTGTTAGATTGCCCTAGCCAGCTTGTATACTTGTTGAGACCACTCTTCACGTTTGCCACTTTTGGAGTTAATCAGGAGTTGCTCTGCTGTAACTAGTGCCAGCCTCCAGGTGCATTGGCCAGTAAGCCAAGGTTAGCTGCTGCCTTTGATTGGTCAGGGCTACTTGGTGGGAGCTAAAAAGCAATCCGCGGATGGTTGTTGCCTGTAATAGATCTATAGGTAATTGGAAGAAACAATGTTTTAGGCCGTGGTTTAGTTATCGCTTGTCCCTGACCTAAGGCAGTTTAGCAGATGGACCAGTGCTCCTCAAGGCCTGACACTGCCTGCCTGTTGCTCATAAGTCTCTGAAACTGGAAGAAAGTCTAGGTAATATGCATGTTGAGTGGTGCCGAGACCTTGGGAGTCTTCTGGATCTATTGAGCAAATTTCCTCCTGCTACAGCAGTGTCAGTTTATATGCCAGTGCTGTCTCTGTGGCTCCCTGTACAAATTTCAGATTATAGCAAGGCCAGCTGCTGCCCACCTCAGGCCTGCGGCCTGCGAACATTGAACTCTGAGAATTACTGAACTTTGTGGGTGTGAGCTTGTGGTGCACAACTGAATACTTCCTCAGATGAACAGGCACAGCGTGGGCCGCACTAACTCAGTGCTGTTGCTTCCTGTTGAATTTGTGATCAAAGGAAAGCACAGGATTGCAGTGGGTTGCCTGGGCGCAGACTTGCCATCGGTAATTTGAGGGTTAGGTGGGGCATTGTCTTAGTGAGGCACGGGGCCATCAGGCCTATACGGCACCATATTTGCTGCCAGCTCTGGGACTGCGGGCTCTCACCAAAGACAGATATCACTGCATGACCTACTGTCATCTGTGGTGGACCCACAAAATCCCTGAGATCTGCCCAAGCGATACTGTACCTTGTGCTGGCAGCGATGATCCGTCACTGTATTCCCTGAACTTTGTTCACTTCGCTGGCTGAGATCTGCTGATTATTTTATAATTTGGTTGTCCTTTCAATACAGTCCTGGGAGGAGGCAAACTCTGCTTTTACCTAGTCTGTCATCTTCCTCCCCCTTCACTATTAATCATTTTTAAAACCATCTTCTAGCCTGTAAACTTCCCTCTTGGCCTTTATCCCACTCACTGTTGTCAGATCAATCTATCTATCACTCTCTTGGTCAAAAATTTCGAGTCAACATAAAATGGTGAAAATAGGTAAATATCAGCTATTTTTATGGTATTCAATAATTATCTTTCAATATTCCCTATTATCCAACCAACAGTATATGTAATTAAAATTGTTGCTATTCCTTGGATATACCTTTTGTTTTGTTTTGTTTTGTTTTTATGTCTTGAAAAATGTTTTTCTCCCATGTAGCCCACCTTTCTTTCATCTCTATATGTAAAACCTTTGGCTAACCTTCAAAACACAACTAATTTATTTATTCTACCCAGGACATGGTCAGAGCACCTAGTTAGTACTCAATAAATATTTAATTGACTATCTCATGAATAATAAGCCATAGGACTCTACACTTTCTTCCTGGGGAAAAAAATTCTTTATAGTATATGTAGATCTGAAATTCTCTCTTGAGTTTAAGGGTTCAAGTTCTATTTGATGGTTTTGGTAAAGGAGGTGACGGAAAATAAGTTTGTGTTATTAAAGAGAATGAAGTACTCATTATATTTCATAGTATGTGGAACAACTCAGAATCACAGCCAGATGGTATAAAGTTTTTCCATCTGGATGAGGACTAGTATAAGAAGCTAGCAAATTTATAAAGTTAGAAAAGATCTAGGAGGGATTTAAGTGATATGTACACTATTCATTCCCAAATATGTGAATCCCAATGAACCACAGTTTTTAAAAAATGACAAAACCATTGCCAGAGAATATTTATCAGAGAATATCAGCAAAGGAAACATCAGACACAACAGATTTAACAATGCTCTGACTCACTCACATAACTCAATGGCACAAGGTAACAATATTTAACTTTGAATAATGTTTAAAGACACTTTTGATTTTGTTTAGCACAAATCATCGTTCATCCCCAAGGAGAAAAGCACAGATGTCCAGCCATTAGCATAATAGAAGAATTGCTTCAAGAGTCATATAACATTGGTGTTTTTTAAATTCTATTCAGCTTAACATTTCAAGTTGAAATAGGGCCAGAAGATTCTTCGCTAGCATTACATTTTTATTTACGTATATTTTACTTTTTAGAATAAAAATGTTTAAACCTACAAAGAGTCAAAAGATTAATATAATAAAGAGCTATATACATTTCATCTAGATTCACCAATTGTTAATATTTTGCCATCTTTCATTAACATTTAACTTGGCTATCAGCGGAAAACAAAAACAAAATATAAACTTTAAAATAATTATAATTATGTGCCAATAACATTACAATGTAAACAAGCCTGGAATTTTCTGAAGACACATGATCCATGGCAAGCAATGATGTCTATTTTGTAGACCGTCAGGTTTAAAAATGCAACTTAGTACATATGCTTATTTCTTCCTCCAGCTCAGTACAGATTCATGCACAATTAATGGTGCAGTGCAGTGGGGAACAAATGAAATGAAAACAACAAAAAACACACCACAATTATTTATTTATATACCCAATTGTCTCACCAAAGGATTTAAGGTTCCTTTCAAAAAGACATGCTGTACAAAAGGATACAAATGAACACTTAAGGGGATTGGTATGATATAGGGAAAAAATAAGACAGAGACAATATTGGAAATGCAAAGCATAGGGTCCTATAAAATAAGAACAATTTGGCTATTTACTTTTTAGTGGCTAAAGAAAGAGTAAGCATGATAATGAACATGACTCACAGAGCCCATAGATAGAAAAAGCGAAGTTTTTCCTAGGTAACTTGCTTGCTTATTATCTATAAATCTGAGAGCAGTTTCTTCTGTGGGTCCTGATAGAGAGGGTACTGTGGAAAGCAGTGAATGACACTCCTGACCATGCTTTATGGTAAGATATGACTGTGAGTTTCATTGGTTTTTGCCAATTTCCTCAGGCTCAGTCAATAGCCTAGAGCCCAAATAGTATTAGGCACTTTTTAGAATAAAAATGTTTAAACCTACACCCTGACTCTAAGGTAACATTTAGAAAATCCAGAGCAGACACATAGACCAGAGTATATGGATGGATTAGGCTGGAGAGAAAAGGTAGGAGGAAATGGAAAGTTCATAAATGAGGTGTAAAGATTTTCTGGGTAAAATCATTGATTTTATATCAAATTGTATGTTGAAACATTCTAACTCTCCAAAGAGGAAGAATGCAAGAAATGCTACCTTACTCAATCAGGTAACATATAATCTCCTCTCTCTTCATAATAACATATCAAGTAGAATACTTGATAGGAATTTAGGAAAACATACTTTGTAATTATAATTACTGCATCTATATATGTATACAATGGGACAAACTAAAGTTAGAAATTTTCTGAAGGAAAATACGACCTTATTATCTTTTGTTTTGACCTTCATTATTGAATATGATGGGACAAAGAGACCTGGAACAAAGGTTCCTGGCAATAAATGCAGAAAGCCATAGAAATTACTAAAGGACACTGTTTTCTTTTTTGAAAATATCCTGCATTCTGTGAATATTTTAATTAGAAGGTTTATCTTAAAATTATTAGGCCTTCACTAAAAATTGGACTTATCATAATGCAAAAGCTTTATCATACAGTACACTATCACATCAATACTTGGATTAGGGGTGTGGTTGGGGACATGTTAAGTTTGAGGTGTGTATCAGTCAGGATTCTGAAGGAAAACAGATGGTACAGTAAAAATTTTTAATTTGAGAAGTATAATAAAGGAACTATTTATAAAGTATACAGGTAGGAAAAGCACAAAGGTTAGTACAGTAACTCCAGGCTAAAATCTGCTCAACTTTTTATAACTCCTATGCCTGACAGGGTAAGTAAACAAACAGGGGCTATATAGGACTATGGAAAAGGCTGTGGAAGGGAATGAAACCTTTCTGAAGGATGCAGTTAGTTCTCAGCCACCCTACAGGAAGGGAATCTGGAGAATCAATACTTCAGCCTCTTCTCACTGTTTATTCTCCTGTTTTTGCTCCCTATTGTGTAAACTCAAAAGGAAATCAGAAAACAAATGAGCCCTTTAACATAACCCATAGAGTTTAGCTCTACATGGTCAAGAAGGGTAGAGGATAGGTTGGAACAGGCAAATGGATGATATCCAATGCATGCAAGAGAATATGTTGAGCTGGTTAATGGCTGAATATGTATCTTTTCAAGAGAAAGATGCCACACTCAATTGAGGAAGATTTTGGTGACATCATGTGCCCTGGAACTGGTTGAAGTTATAAATGACGCTGAGTAGAGGGAGAATTCAGAAATAGTGTCTCCATCAAACACTATCATTGACTCCAGAACCATTGACATCTTTTGTTATATTAAGAAGTAGGTCATGGAATAATTGGCAGTTATGCTACATCCCAACAGCATGCAGCTGGATAAAAACCACTGGTATTCTTCAACACAGGAAGCTCCTGATGATACCACCAAAGAAAATTTCATTTTTTGTGAGTCCCTGTGAAAAATATACTTTTTTAAGTATGATATACTTACAAATTTTTTTTTGCCAACGACAAAAACTTTGATGCTTTATAGATAGATGAAATTTCATTTAATGCTTTGGCAATCTTTCTGTTTACACATTTTTTATTAAAAGGAACTCCATGCTGAACCCTGAATCATTGTGTTTTGTTTTATAAATAAACTTTGTTTTTAGAAAACTTTAGATTTAAAGGAAAAAAAAATGTGAAGATAGTACAGTTTCCTTATACCCTGCATCCAAATTCTCTTATTATTCACATCTTACATTATTATGAAACATTTGTCACAATTAATGAACCAATATCGATACATTATTAGTATTAACTGAAGTCCACACTTTATTCAAATTTCCTTAGTTTTTACCTAGTGTCCTTTTTGTTTCATTACATTATCCAAGACACCACATTACAATTAATCATCATGTTTTCTTGGGCTGCTTTCAGCTGTTATATTTTTTCAGACTTTTCTTGTTTCTTATAACATTCACAGTTTGAAAGAGTACTGGCCATGTGTTTTGTAGAATGTTTCTCAGTTGGTATTTGTCTGATGTTTTTCATTATTAGACTGGATTTGTAGTATTTTGAGAAGAAGTTCACAAAGATGAAATGCCATTCTCATCACATGTAAAAGATACATACAATTAACATGACTGATCACTGTTGATATCAATCTTGATCGCATGGCTGAGGAAGAGTTTGTCAGATTTCTCCACTGTAAAGTTACTCTTTTATTTCCCCCTTTCCATATTGCACTTTGAAAAGCAGTCAACATATACATCCCATACTTAAGGAGTGGGGAGCTATGCATAAATTATTTGGACTTCTTTTGCACAGATTTGTTTATTTTCCCCTATTTATTTATTATTTAATAATTTATTAAATCAGTATGGACATAAGTATTTATAACTAAGTATTTAATTTTGAGGGTGCTATTGTAATTGGTATTATTATTTTAACTGCTAATTACAATTGTTCCTTGTTGGTGTATAGGAAAGCAATTGACTTCTAGATGTTAATCTTGTGTTCTGTGACTTTGCTATCCTCTCTTATTAGTTCTAGGATTTTATTTTCAGAGGGCGGGGGATAGTCTATATAGACAATCAAGTCATTTGTGAACAAAGTTTTATTTCTTCCTTTCAAATCTATATACCTTTTCTTTCTTTCTCTCTTCTTTCTCCCCACCCCCATGCTATTTTTTTGTCTTATTGCATAACTTCTAATATGATGTTTGAATAAGAGTAATGAGAGACGACGTTCCTACCTTGTGCCTGATCTTAGAGGGAAAGCGCCTACTTTCTCACTATTAAATATGATGTTAGCTGTAGGGTGTTCTTTATCAAATTGAAAATTTCCTTCTATTCCTAGTTTGCCGAGTGTGTTTTTTTTTTCATAAATGAGTGTTGTATTTTGTCAGACACTTTATCTGCATCAATTGATATAATCATATGATATTTCTTGTTTACACTGATGTAGTGGATTGCATTCATTGATATTGAAATGATGAACCAGCCTTGTATACCTGAAATAAATCCTACTTGGTCATTGTGTATAATTCTTTTTATACATTTTTGGTTTTGATTTGCTAATCTTTTAACACTTTTCAATCTATGGCCTTAGGAGATATTGGCATGTAGTGTTTTTTTGTATGTGTGTGATGTTTTTATCTGGTTTTGATATTAGGGTAATGCTGTCCTCATACAATTATTTTGGAAGTGTATCTTTTGCTTTTATTTTCTGGAAGAGATTGTGGATAATGGGTATTACTTCTTTCTTAAATATTTGGGGGATTTTGCCAGTGAAACCATCTGGGTCTGGCTCTTTGTTTTTTGTTTTGTTTTGTTTTGTTTTGCTTTTTTGTTTGTTTGTTTGTTTGTTTTTGTTGAGAGGTGGCTAATGATTGACTTCAGCTATTTAATAGATATAGGGCTGTTCAAGTTATCTGTTGGGAGCCAAGCTAACTTGGAGAGCTCTGAGATAAGTGGCACTAAACTATTTGAAGCACTCAGTATTTTCAAAGAAGGGAGCTTGATAGCAGAGCAGAGAGTTCTGAGTTGTGAGAACTTCATTGTTTGCAGGATGAGTAATTTGGCTGACCTTGGGTCTTGACTGCTGTTTTCTCATTGCAATGCTATAAGTAGTGTGTCTAAATAAACTCGGGGCTGCAGTATTTACTGTACGCCCTCCCGACTCTATCTCTTGTCTCTGTCTTTTCTTTAATCCTCACTCCCCCTCTCAGGTGCTGTTCATCTCAGCCAGCTGGCTCCGGCAGTTACCTATTTCTTCTTGTGTGTATATTGATAGTTTTTGCCTTTCAAGGAATTGGTCCATTTAATGAAAATTATTAAATGCTAGGCATATTTTTTCACACTATTTCTTTATTATCCTTTTAATATTCATGAGATCAGTAGTGATGGTGCCACTTCCATTACTGATATTGGTGATGTGTATTCTCTCTTTTTTCCTTGGTTAACCTGGCGAGGGGATTATCAAGTTTATTGATTTTTCAAAGAAGCCAGCTTTTGATTTTTTAAAATTTTTTCCAGTTTTCCTGCTTTTAGTTTCATTGGTTTTCTCTCTAATATTTATTTATTTTCTCCTGCTTACTTTAGACTTAAACTGCTCTTCTTTCTCTAGTTTTGTAAAGGCAAATGCTATGTTGCTGAGTTTAAAGCTTCTTTTATAATATATGCATTTAATTCTATCCATTTCCCTCTAAACACTCTTTTTACTAGTTTCCTTATTTCTCCCTCTGTCCTGTGTGACATTACTGTCATATACTATAATATCCCAATATATTATTTCCATTATTACTTTAAATAGTTATCTTTTTGATCAATTAAAAATTTTTTAAATATTTTATTTTTCTTAATTTATTCCTTTCCAAGTGTTCTTTCTTTCTCATGTAGATCCTAATTTCTGAACTACATCATTTTCCTTCAGCTTGAACTTATTTTAATATTTCTTGCAGGGCAAGTCTGCTGGCGATGAATTCCCTCAGGTTTTGCTTGTTGAAAAACTATTCCTCTTTCACTTTGAAGGATAGTTTTGCTAGATATAGAATTCTAGATTGGTGGGTTTTTTGTTTGTTTGTTTGTTTGTTTGTTTTCTTTTCTTTTGTTTTGTTTTTTTATGAGACTACCACTGAATTGCTGATCCTTATTCCTCTTATAAGTAAGGTATTTTCCCCTCTGGCTTCATTATTTTCTCCTTGTCTTTGTTGCCCCGCAGTTTGAATATGATATGCCTATGTGTGGGCTCTCGTTTTCTGATATTTTCCTTTTATTATTGTCTGAGCTTCATGGATCTATGATTCAGTGTCTGTCATTAATTTTAAAAAAGTTCTTAGGCATTATATTATTATTTCTTCCGTGTTCACATATATCTTTTTAAATTATTCCAAATTTTTATATATTCTGTTATTTACATTCTGCCCATTCATTTTCTCTTTGCATTTCAGTTTGGGAAGTTCCTGTGAATGTAAATTGCCATTATAGAGTCACTTATGTAAAAGGACTAAAAGAATGGAATTCAAGAAGAAGTTGCCTTATGCTTGCTCCACCTATGAATTTTTAAATCAATTGTGAGACCTTATCTTTTTTTCTCCAGCTTTATTGAAGTATAATAGACAATTAATTGCTCATATTTACATTGCACAATTCAATGAAGTATTTTTTTTAAATTATAGTTGATGTAGAACAATATATTAGTTTCAGTTGTACAGTGTAGTGAATAGAGAACTATATAACTCACAAAATGTTCCACCGCTAAATCAATTACCTCTCTTCCCCCTTAAATATTTTTACAACATTGTTGACGATTTTCTTTATGCTACACTTTATATCTCCATGACTATTTTGTATCTATCTATTTGTACTTCTTAATCCCTTTGCCCTTTTTTGCCATCTCCTCAACTCCACTCCTATCTAGTAACCCTCAAAATATTCTCTGTATTTATGAGTTTCTTTCTGTTTTTGTTGTTGTTTATTTTGTTCTTTAGATTCCACATGTACGTGAAATCACCTGGTATTTGTCTTTCACTATCAGAATTTCTTCATTCAGCAAAATACCCTCTGGTCCAACAAGGCAGTATATTTTTACATACCCTTCCTTTTAGACTGTGTGTGTCTTTTAATTTGAAGAGAGTCTCTCGTAGGCAGCATATGTAGGGGTCTTTTTTTTTCCTTGATAAATATTTTTTTCCTGAAGTATTTTTTTATTTACTCATTTATTTCTTGGTAACATTGATTAACAAAATCCAGTAAGTTTTATGTGTACAATTTAACAGTAAGGCACATGTATGTTGCATTATACGTTCATCTCCCATAGTTAGATTTTTCTGTCACCACATATTTGACCCTTGTTATTCAATCTCTCTCCGCACTACCCATTGATAACCGCTAGTCTATTGTCCATGTCCACGAGTCTCTGTTTGTCCTTTTAAAAATATTTTTGCTACAACCCAGGGAGACACACACACACACACATATCCATGCGTGCACACACACACAACTGAAATAAAGCTTTTATTAAGCAATTTTTACTCTTAATACATGCAACAAACTCTATTTTTAAATTCTATTTAACTTGTTAAATCTCTAAATCCATCTCAAATCACTAAGTTGATTTTGAGACCTATGGTTAGGTCATGAGCTGAACTAATGTAGAACACTTCGGTTGATTCCTTCCATGTCTTGGCCACCGTAAATAATGCTGCTATGAACATCAGTATCAATTCTTAGTTTTTTGAGGAAACTCCATACTGTTGTCCATAGTGGCTGTACCAATTTGCAGTCCCACCAGCAGTGTATGAGGGTTCCTTTTTCTCCGCATCCTTTCCAACATTTGTTATTACTTCTCTTGTTGATACTAGCTATTCTAACAGGTGTGAGATGGTATCTCATTGTGGTTTTGATTTGCATTTCCCTAATATCTAGCGATGTTGAGCATCTTTTCACATATTTGTTGACAATTCGTATGTCCTCTAGGGAGAAGAGTCTGTTCACGTCCTCTGCTCATTTTTTGATTGGATCATTTGTGTATTTTTGTTGTTATTGAGTTGTATGAGTTCTTTGTATATTTTGCATATTAGGCCCTTATCTGAGGCATTGATTGCAAATACATTTTTCCATTTAGATGGTTGTCTCTTTATCTCGTTGACAGTTTTTTTTTTGCTCAGCAGAAGCTTTTTAGTTTGATGTAGTCCCATTTATTTATTTTTGCTTTTACTTCCCTTGCTTTTGAGGTCAAATTCATAAAATCCTTTTCAAGTCCCAGGTCGATGAGTTTAGTTCTTATGTTTTCTTCTATGCACTTTACTATTTTGCGTCTTATATTTAGGACCTTAATCCATTTTAAGTTAATTTTGGTATATGGTGATAGACAACAGTCTAGTTTCATTCTTTTGCAGGTGGCTTTCCAGTTCTTCCTGCACCACTTATTGATGAAGCTTTCCTTTCTCCATTGTATATTTTTGGCTTTTTTTTTGGAAAAATTATTTGCTCATATAAACATGGGTTTACTTCTGGACTCTCGATTCTGTTCCACCTGTCCGTGTGTCCGTTTTGCTGCTATTACCATGCCGTTTTGATTACTGTCATTTTGTAGTATAATTTGAAGTGAGGCAGAGTGATGCCTCCAGCCTCATGCTTTTTTCTCAGGATGGTTTTGGCAATTCAGGGTCTTTTGTGCTTCCACACAATTCTGACATTTTTTTGTTTT
The DNA here is from genome assembly GCF_000325575.1 of Pteropus alecto. Classification (NCBI taxonomy): domain Eukaryota; kingdom Metazoa; phylum Chordata; class Mammalia; order Chiroptera; family Pteropodidae; genus Pteropus; species Pteropus alecto. The sequence continues at coordinate 287,194 of NW_006440820.1, forward strand.
GTTTCTTTAAAAAACACTGATGGGATTTTGATGAGGATTGCATTAAATTTGTATAATGATTTAGGTAATATGGTCATTTTAACTATGTTGATTCTTTCAATCCTGGTATCTTATTCTTCTTGTTGCAATTGCAAAAGGAATTATTTTTTCCATTTGGATGGTTGTCTCTTTATCTTGCTGACAGTTTTTTTGACACTTTATTATTAGAGTATATGAACACTATGGATTTTTGAACATTGATTTTGTATCCAGAAACTTTACTGTATTTGCTTATTGTTTCTACTAGTGTTCTTGTGGAGTCTTCAGGGTTTTCTATATAGAGAATCATATTATCTGCAAATAGTGATACTTTGAATTCTTCATTTCCTATTTGGATGCCTTTTATATCTTTCTCTTGCCCGATTGCACTCAATAGGACCTCAAATGTTATACTGAATAACAGTGATGATAATGGACAGCCTTGTCCTGTTCCTGATATTAGAAGAAAGGTTTGTAATTTTTCACCATTAAGTATAATATTAGAGGAGGGTTTGTCGTCTAGGGCCTTTATTATGTTAAGGTACTTTCCTTCTACACCAATCTTAAGTGTTTTGATCATAAATGTTTGCTGTATCTTTTCAAAGGCTTTTTCTGCATCTATTTATATAATCATATGATTCTTATTTTTTAATGTATTTATGTGGTGTATCACATTAATCAATTTGCGTACATTGAACCATCCCTGTGCCCCTGGGATGAAGCCCACTTGATCGTGGCATGTAATCTTTTTAATATGTTGCTGTATTCGGTTTGCTAGTATCTTATTTAGGCATTTTGCATCTGTGTTCATGAGAGATATCAGTCTGTAGGTTTTTGTGTGTGTGTTGTGTGTGTGTTCTTTACCAGGTTTGGGTATCAGGGTAATATTGGCCTCGTAAAATGAGTTAGGAAGTATTGTTCTTTCTTCAAATTTTTTGAAGTGTTTGAGGAGAATATGCATTAAATCTTTTTGAATGTTTGGTAGAATTCACTGGTGAAGGCATCTGGTCCTAGATTTTTACTTTTTGATAGATTTTTTATGATTGTTTCAATTTCCATAGACTACTGATCAGTCTATTTGGATTTCCCATTTCTTCTTGATTCAGTCTAGGAAGGTTGCATCTTTCTAAGTACTGGTCCATTTCTTATAGGTTATTAAATTTGATGTATGATCCTTTGTATTTCTGCAGTGTCTGTTGTAATTCCCCCTCTTTCATCCCTGATTTTGTTTATTTGTGACCTTTCTCTTTTTTCTTTAGTGAGTCTAGCCAGAGGTTTGCCAATTTTATTAACCTTCTCAAAGAACCAGAACTTTATTGCGTTTATTTTACTATTGTATTTCATTTGTTTGTTTTCAATTTCATTTATTTCTGCTCTAATTTTGATTATTTTTTTTTCCTCCTGCTGACATTAGGCTTCATTTCTTCTTCCTTATCTAGATTTTTTTTAGATGAAGCATTAAGTTGTTTATTTGGGTTCATTCTTGATTTTTGAGATAGGTCTGTAATGATATGAACTTTCTTCTTATGAATGCTTTGGATGTGTCTCAAAAGTTTTGATTTGTTGCACTATCATTATCATTCATTTCTATGTGTCTCTTGATCTCTCTTTTTATTTCTTCTCTGACCCTGTTATTTTTCAGTAGCATGTTGTTTAATCTCCATGTATTTTTGGTTCTTCCTGCTTTCTTTTTACAGTTGATCTCTAGCCTCAAAGCATTATAATCAGAGAATATGGTTGGTCAGATTTCCACCCTTTTATATTTGTTGGGGCTATCTCTGTGTCACAGTATGTGGTCAGTCCTTGAGAATGTTCTATGCACACTAGAAAATAATGTATAAGCAACTGTTTGGGGATGAAAGGCTCTGTAAATGTCAATTATGTCCAGTTGGTCCAATGTGTCATTTAAGGATGTTATTTCCTTACTGACATAGATATTAATAAGTGTTATGTCTTCTTGGTGTATTATTCCCTTTATTATTATAAAGTGTCCCTCAGTATCTTTCTATACCTTTTTTATTTTGAAGTCTATTTCATCCAATATTAATACCACTATTCCCACTTTTCTCTGAATGCATTTGCTTGAAATATCATTTTCTTCCCTTTCACTTTGAGTCTATATTTGTCCTTGGAATTGAGATATGTCTCCTGGAGGCAACATGTGGTTGGATTTTTTTTTTTCTGATTCAATCTGCAACTCCATGCCTTTTTATGGGTTAGTTCAGTCCACTTATATTTAGGGAGATTTTGAAATATGAGGTTTTCCTATAACTATTTTAAGTTTTGCTCTCTGGTAGCTTGGTGTTTCCATTGCTTCCTCATTCTTGTTTGTCTCTTTTTTAAAAATTTTGGTTGGGTTTTGTGTGTTTTCCCTCTGGTCCTTCTTGTTTTATGTTATATACTTCAGTTCTGAATCTTCGGCATGTGGTTACCATTACAAACATGTAAAGGATGGTTATGTATATAAAGTTGTCCATTTTCTTCTGCTTATGCCTTACCTCCATTCTCCTTTGAGAATTTGGATCTTTGAATCCTCCCCTTTTTAGTCATTGTTGTTTCAATTTGTCCCTATGTATGCTGAACATTCATTACTATCTTGCTATAGCTAATCTCTTCTTATTGGGGTCTTGTTTTCTTATCCATTCAGCCTCCCTATCTTTTGGTTGGAGCACTTAATTCTTTACATTTGAGGTACTTGTCAATAGAAATTTAGTTATTACTATTCTTTATTCATGTTTTTTACCCATGTTTTTTCTTCTTATAAAAGTCCCTCCAGCAATTCCTGTAATACTGACTTGGTTTTGATGAATCCTTCTTATTTTTGTCTGGAAAACTATCTGTTCTTCAACTCTAAATGATACCTTTGCTGGATAAAGTATTCTTGGTCATAGATCCTGGGTTGTCCACTCTTTGAATATTTTGTGCCATGTCCTTTTGTCCTGAACATTTTCTTTTGAGATATTGGCTCCAGACTTATGAGAGCACCCTTGTAAGTATCTAATTACTTTTCTCTTGCTGCTTTTAAGATTTTCTGTTTGTATTTAATATTTGGCATTTTAATTATGATGTGCCTTTGGTATGGGGCTCTTTGGGTTCAACTTGTTTGAAACTCTTTGAGCTTCATGGGGTTGTATGTCAACTTCCTTCACCAGAATAGGGAAGTTTTTCATCATTATTTCTTCATATATATTCAACTTCTTGTTTGCTTTCTTTAGGTACCCCTATGACACAGACGTTGTTACCCTTAATTTTTTCCCATAGGCTTCTTAAATTTTTATTATATTTTTGGTTACTTTTTTCTTGCCATTCTCATTGAGTGTCCTTGTCTTGTCTATATTGGTGTTTCAATCTCTTCTTCCTCCACTCTGTTGATTCTCTAAAATATACTCTTCATCTTAGATAATGTATTCTCCATTTCTGACTGGTCTATTTTATAATTTCCATTTTCATTTTTATGTTTTTTGTCTCTTTGTTAAAAGTCTCATTGAGTTTATCTACACTTCCCTTAATTTCATTGAGCATCTTTATAACCAGTGTTTTGAACTCAGCACCTGTTAGATTGGTTGACTCCTTTTTTCCTTGATCTATGTTCTTTTCTTCCATATGGTTTCCGCTTCTTCATCTTCCCATTTTGGCTGCCTTTCTGTGTCTGTTTCTATGTACTAATCAAAGCTCCTAAGTCTCTTGGTCTTATTAGCATGGCTTTGTGTAGTAGGTGTCCTATGGCACAGTCCTGAGAGGGGTTTAGCAATAGGCCAAGTTTAGCCCCAGTTTGTGTCCTCCTTAGGTCACCTGTTAAGATTCAACAAGGATTCCACAGATGCTGTGCTTATAGTTGCCTCAAGAGGCCATGTCAAAAACTGAGGCCAGCTTCCACCAGTGTGAGTCTTTGCACTGCTCAGCTAGGAGCACCGGACTCGCCAAGGACACAGTCCTGAGAGAGGTTCAGCTGCAGGCCAAGTTTAGTCCCAGACTATGCCCTTCTGGGGCCATCTGTTAAGATTCAGCAAGCAATCTGCTGTGCTTATAGTTGCTTCAAGAAGCCACACCAGAAACCGAGGTCAGCTGCCACCACTCTGAGTCTTGGTGCTGTTCAGAAAATGGCGCAGGATTCGCCAAGGAGACAATAGGATGTGGCTTGGGTGGGGTTGCGATTTGGGGGAGATGAAGTTTCAGGGAATCCTCTGGGAAGAGTGACCTCTGTTATCCAGTTTGATGAAGTCTTATCTATGGCAGCACTGTGTCCACACATTGGAAGGGGGAAGGGCTCAACAGAGGAACAATGGATACTGCCAGCTCTTCTGTCTATTAGAAAGCCTTGTCTCCTACAACTCTCTCCAACAACTCAATGGCCTCTGTAAGTCCCTGGTTTCCCCTGAGCAGCCAACCCAGCACTGGTGCTCAGAGCGAGCAGGTCCATCATCGAGAAAGTGTACACGGCCCCCTTAAGAGACATCTGCAGCTGTCAGGTGGTGCTGCAGTAGCCTCTGTCCCATTCAGATACTCAGGACTTGGCAGCCTCACATCTTCACCCGCTCCTACCTCTTATTGTTGCAGGGTGATTTCTTATTCCTCTCCCTAGTTGTAGGGCTTCTGTTCCTCTAGCCCCTCAGGCGACTCTACTTGCTGTTTGCTCCATGTTTCCATCTCAATTTTGATGTGGTCACAAGAGAGGGTGAAAGAAGCTTCTATCATCTATACTATTTTACCTAGGTCCTGTGAGACCATATCTTGAACTTCACTTCCTCCTCGCTATGACAAACAGATCATCTGTACTCTTCAGCTTGAAAGGAGACAATCCAGCTCACCAGCCAATATTCTTCACCTGCATAGAGGACCTAAAAGAAGTTTGAACTCTTGGGTTTTTATGTTTGCTGTAGAAGCACATCCTGGAACTTGCTTACTTCAGAGTCTCACTACACAGACCCAACGAATTCTTTTTGAACTAGTCATTACACCAGGTTAGACAGCTAATAGAAAAAGTTTCTTTTGTTACAAACTTTGTAGTTTTTGCCTTTATAAATGCTGCTTTTCTTTGTTCTCTCCACAGTGGAGCACAACTTGGATTGCTACCCGACTCTGTCTCCTGGATTTGAATTCTTTAAGATCCCAAATAAACTTTCAACTTGTTATACAGGCTCAAGTCTTTATTGGTTAATGTTTTTATTGATGTATCTTCAATCTCACTGATTATTTCTTCAGCTGTATCAATCTAATGAGCCATCAAAGGTAGTCTTCATTTCTGTTACAATGTCTTTATTTCTAGCATTTTCTTTGGATTATTTTCTGCAATTCTCATCTCTCTTCCTACATTACTCATCTATTCTTGGATGCTGACTACTTTTTCCATTAGAGCCTTTAACATATTAATAACAATTGTTTTATTTTGTAATTTTTATTTATTTTTATTTTTTAAATTTTTCAATTACAGTTATTGTCCAAAAGTATTTTATATTAGTTTCAAGTGTATAGCATAGTGCTTAGACATTTATATAATTTACAAACTGATCCCCCCCAATGAATCTAGTAGCCACTTGGCTGTGTGTTATATTGTAACACAGTTATTACAATATAATTGACTATATTCTCTATGTTGTACTTTACATCTCTGTGACTATTTTGTGACTACCAATTTGTAGTTTTTAATCCCTCACTTTTTTCACCCATTCCTCCAAAATCCCTCCCATTGGCAACTATCAGTTTGTTCTCTGTATCTATGAGTTTGTTTCTGTTTTGATTGTTTATTTTGTTCTTTAGATTCCACAAACAAGTAAAATCATATGGTATTTGTCTTTTTCCGTCTGACTTACTTGCTTGGCATAATATCCAGACATATGAAAAGATGCTCAACATCACTAATCATCAGTAAAATGTAAATTAAAACCACGATGAGAAACCTCACACCTGTCAGATTGGCTATCATCAGTAAATCAAAAAACAACAAATGTTGGTAAGTATGTGGAAAAAAGAAAACCCTCATACATTGTTGATGAGAATGTAAATGGATGCAGCTACTATGGAAAACATTTTAAAGGTTCCTCAAGAAATTAAAATTGGAACTACGAGCAATTCTAATTCTTGGGTATTTACCCAAAGAAATCTAAAACACTAATTTGAAAAGATACATGCACTCATGTGTTCACTGTAACACTCGTTACAATAACAGTTGTTTTAAATTTTTTATCTGATAATTTCTAGTAAAGTCTCTAGCCATGGGAAGGAACCCTTTATTATTAAGAATGCCCTGGGCATGTTTCACAATGGTTCCCTTTCCTTCCCCTTGCCAGAACCAGGAAGATATTTTTCTTGGCTTTACATCATGAGAAGTTAGTGGAGTTTAGGAAGTAAAATCCAGGAAAGCATTGGGTCTCCCTAAGAAATGTGGTCCTCAGATGTCTTTTACTCTCATACTAGTTCACACTCCCCTGGTAATTCATCAAAATTACTATTTAAGTGTTCCTACCAGTTATAGCTCTAGTAGCTCCTGCTCTAGATAAGGAGATAGTGCCATTGATTGATTCTCTAATTTTACTTGTCTCTCTATATTTCTGGGTGTCAGTTTGTCCTGTGACCTTAGTTCTTTGATATGTTCAAAACAATTCATTGTTGTTGTTGTTGTTGTTTTTCAGTTTGTTCAGCAGTTTTTCTTATTGTAAGGATGGGAATAATTACTTAGAGGCTCTTTACATGTCAGAGATAACACTGGAAATCTGGCTCATTGCTTTTTGTTCTGACATTCCTTCCAATAAAGATCTCATTACCAAGCTAGACAGAAACCTAGTCTCTGTCTATAAAAGCCTTTAACATCATACACCCCAAAGCCTCAAAAGGCTCTATAAACCAAACATTTTAAGAAAGCATTCATCTATACCAGTGGAAAGGTTGGACTCATTCTTTCAAATATAATCTAAATATAATGAACCAAAGTCATTTGTGTCATTGATTGCCTCCAAATAAATTTCAGTACCTGTAATGGCATTTACAAAATAAACTCATCAAATGGCTTAGGACTGGGATCTTGAATTTTATATCTATGGTCTTGGTCATGTTTGCTTAATATCACTATGCTTCGGTTTCTAATAACTGTCAGTTGGGGGTATTAATAATCATTGAGCATGTTTTTGTGAATGTTAAATGAAATAATATAGTTCACAGTGCAAAGTACTCAAAAAAAATTTTTAATTAATCAATTTTTTGGGGGGGTGACATTGATTAACAAAATCCAATAAGTTTCAAGTGATCAATTCAATAGTAAATTGTATATATATATATATATATTGCATTGTTTTTTTTTTCACCACCCAGAGTTAGATTTCTTTCCATTACCACATATTAGACCCCTTTTATCCCTACCTACTTTCCCCTCCTCCACTTCCCTCTGGTAACTGCTAGTCCACTGTCCATGTCCATGAGTCTCTGTTTGTCATGTTTGTTTGTTGCTTTTACATTTATATCCCACATATGAATGATACCAACTTTTTCTGTTTGGCTTATTTTGCTTAGCATGATTATCTCAAAATCCATCCATGTTATTGCAAATAGCAGTATTTCATGTCTTATAGCTGAGTAATATTCCATTGTATATACGTACATCTTGTTTATCAAAATTTTACTGGGTGGTGAAAAAACAATGCAATATATACACAATTTACTATTGAATTGATCACTTAAAACTTATTGGCTGACTCTCCTATACATAACAAATGATAGAAGCTACACAAAAGAACACTTAATATATGATTCAATTTACAAAAATTTCAAAAGCAGGCAAAAAATAGGTGTTAGGAGTTAGAACTGTAGTTACTCTTGGGAAAATGAGATAGTAAAAAGAAGAGTCACAAGGTGGGTGTCTTCTGAGATGCTGGTAATATTCCAGTTCTTGATCTGAATACTGATTATACAGGTGTTTTTACATTGTCAAAATTCATTGATCTGCACACTTATTTTTGTTCTTTTCTCTATGCGTGCTATACTTCAACAAAAATGTCAAAAATATTTTTCAAGTCAAGATAACATAGTAGGTAAATACTGTGCTTGCTCCTCTCATGACATCACAATTACTAGAGAAAAAACTATTATTGAAAAATGCCTGAACTCTAGCTGAACAGAAGTCCTACAACTAAGGACATAGAGAGAAGCCACCTTAAGACTGGAAGGAGGAGAAGAGTTGTGGAATGGGCTGGTCCCAAACTCTTGTGTGGCCATTAAAAATAGGGAGAGACATCTCAGTTGTGGAGGTTCCCCCAGAAGAGCAAGGGGTTCCAGCCCCAAACCAGGCTCCACGGCCCAGGGTTCCAGTATCGGAAAGAAAAGTCCCCACAATTTCTGGGTGCGAAGCCCATCAGAGATTTTAGCTGAGTAAGACAAAGGGCTGCTGTAATTCCCAGGCATTCCTCTTAAAGGGCCCCCACACAGACTTACTTATTCACTGTGAACTCCAGTTCTGGTACAGTAGCTTGAGAAGTGCCAGAGATATACGAGTAAAAACTGAATTGTCTGGCTTCAGGACGAGGGCTGGATGGGCAGCTTCCTCCCAGAGAGAAGTGCTGGCAGAAGCCATAGTTTCTTTGTTGAGCTTCTCCCCTTCCTAGCATGCATACTTGGGTAACCTCCATATCTGAGTCTCCATGAACCTGGCTAAAACTGATTGCACTGCACTGGTGATTTCCTGAGATCCTGCCTCACCCAACTTGTAGGTTCAACCAAGCCACTTACAGTGGCTTTTCCATACAAATGGTCTCTCTTGGCTCATGCTGCAGACTTTCCTAAAACCTCTCAAAGGTTCACAAACTCCAAACAAGCAGCATCAGGCCTCAGTGTGCCTTGTATTTCTTGTTGATCAGCCTCAAGCCTGGTACTCGCAGCAGCCTGCCTCAGTTCGTAGCTTGGCCTCTTGAGACACCTCCAAGCCCAGCTTGGGTGGTGGCCATCTGTGGATTGCTTGGAGGCTCATAATTGGTGGCCCTTCACAGGGGACAATCTGCAGCTGTACTGAGCCTGCTGTGTAACCTCTCCCAGGGGACCATGGGGCCAGCATGCTCAGTGGCTGGCTTTGGACCGAGTCCAAGCACCACCCGGGGCTGCATCCAAGGATGACACATCGAAAGGGCAGACTGAGAAGACACCAGAGCCCTGCTAAAGTGAATCCTGATCCATAGGGACAGCCCTTACACAATAGCTCCTACACTGTAGTTACCATCCAGTCTCATGACCAATCAACGTGAGGGTCAATCCCTCCCATTGATGTGCCAACAGAAATCAAGGCTCAACTACAACAGGAGGGCCCACACAACCCATACAAGGGACACACCATGAGCATTCGGTTTAGGTGACCAGAGAGATTGGGCCCACAGGACACCTACTACATAAGGATGCTCTACTAAGACTGGGAGACATATCAGTACTACCTAATACATGGAAACTAACACAGAGAAACAGATAAAAAGGGAAGGCAAAGAATCATATCCCAAATAAAAGAACATAACAAAGCCCCAGAAAAAGAACTAAACAAAATGGAGACAAGCAATTTACCAGATACGGAGTTCAAAACACTGTCTATAAGGATGCTAAATGAACCTAGGGGAAAAGTAGATAAACTCAGTGAGAATTTTAACAAAGAAATAGAAAACATAAAAATGGAGATAGAAAACATAGAAAAGAATCAGTCAGAAATGAAGAATAATTGAAACAAAGACTATATTAGAGGGAATCAACAGTAGATTAGAAGAAACAAAGGATCGAATCAGAAATTTACAAGATAAGGTAGGAGAAAACATCCAAACAGAACACAACGAGAAAAAATTTCCAAAAAATTGAGAATAGTTTAAGGGGCCTCTGGGACTACATCAAGAATACTAACCTTCATACAATGAGAGTACCAGAAGTAGGAGAAAGCAAGGAATTGAAACCTATTTCAAGAAATAATGACAGAAAACTTCCTTAACCTGGCTAAAGAAATAAACATACAAGCCCAGGAATCACAGAAAGACCCAAACGAGATGAACCCAAAGAGTTCCACACCAAGACACATCATAATTAAAACACCAAAGGTTAATGAAAAAGAGAGAATCTTAAAAACAGCAAGAGAAAACCAATCAGTTACCTACAAGGGAGGTAACATAAGACTGTCAGCTGTTTTCTCAACAGACATTTTGCAGGCCAGAAGGAATTGGCAAGAAATATTCAAAGTGATGAAAAGCCAGGACCTACAAATAAGATTTCCCTACCCAGCAAAGCTATCATTTAGAATCATAGGATAGATAAATAGCTCCCAGACCAGAAAAAAAAAAAAAAAAAAAAAAAAACCAAAACAAAAAAAGTTTATCA
>NW_006440820.1:297661-316625 GCF_000325575.1 Pteropus alecto
CAATGAAAAGACCCAGAGTGGCTCAGTGGATAAGAAAACAAGACCCACACATATGCTGCCTACAGGAGACTCAGTTCAGATTAAAAGACACACAGAGACTGAAAGTAAAGGAATGGAGAAAGATATTTTATGTGAATAGAAACAAAATAATCTGGAATAGCAGTAGTTTTATTAGACAAAATAGACTTTAAAACAAAGGCTATAACAAGAGACAAAGAAGGGCCCAGTAATCCCACTTCTGGGTATTTATCTAAAGGAACCCAAAATACTACTTCGAAGGAACATGTGCATCCATCTGTTCATTGCAGCATTATTTACAATAGCCAAGATATGGAGGCAACCTGGGTGTCCATTAATGAATGAATGGATAAAGAAGAGGTGGTACATATATACAATGGAATATTACTTGGGCATAAAAAAGAACAAAATCTTGCCATCTGCAACAACATGGGTGGACTTAGAGCATATTGTGCTGAGTGGAGTAAGTCAGACAGAGAAAGGCAAATGCCATATGATTTCCATTACTTGTGGAATCTAAAAAACAAAATAAATGAAAAAATAAAACAGAAAGAAACTTTTAGATATAGAGAACATTTTGAAAGTTGCCAGATGGACGAGAGGTTAGAAAAGTGGGTAAAAAAGAGGAAGGTATTAAAAAGTACAAATTAGTGGTTACAAAATAGTCATGGGGATGTAAAGTACAGCATAGAGAATATAGTCAGTAATATTGTAATAACTATGTATGGTATCATATGGGTACTAGATTTATCAGGGTGATCACTTTTGTAAGTTATATAAATGTCTAATCACTATTTGTACACCTGAAACTAATATAATATTATATTCCAGCTGTAATTTAAAAATTAAAAAAAAATATTATAAAACAAAAAAAGCCAAAAAATTTAATAAATAGTCTTAAATTCCCAAGATCCTGCTCACATACCTCAGCTTGACATTTGAGGGTACTTATGATCTGATCCCTACCATATCTTCTGCAGCATCATTCTTCAACACTTACCCAATATCAATTACTCATTTCAGCCATATTTTAACTCTTGAAATATCCAAAATTATAGATTTTTGACTATTTCAGTTCCTCCAATCTGAGAGTTCTTCAGTCTTTCACTGTCTTTCATGACCTTGACACGTTTGAAGAATAATAAGAGTAGCGAAGACACTGCTGAAGGGTACATTTTGTAAAATGTTCATCAATATGGTTTTATGTGCTGTTTTCTCAGGATTTTATTGAGGTTATGTATTTTGGGGCAAGAATACACAAAAAAATGACATGCCCTTTTTAATGCATTTTATCAGTATACATAATGTCAATATGTGTTATTACTAGAAATGGTCACCTCGATCACTTAGTTATATGTCTGCAGCATTTTTCCACTACAAGGTTATTATTACTCATTGTAATTAACAAATATCTTAGAGGAGACACTTCAAGACTTAACATCCCCAAATGTGGTAGTCGTTGCCTCCAAAATCTAAAAAAGCCAATCTCTAATGTGTTTCCGAGACATCTTGTATTTATCTTTTATGGACTCAGCTCAGTGCAGAGCAATAATCTCTTTGTATATTCCATATATCTAGGAGTTCTTTCTGAGCAGTATGTGTCTTTCTCTACTGCCATGGTTTAGCATGACCCCTGAGCTTACTGAAGTCACTTTCTAGCACTATGACATTGGGTAAATTGTTACTCAACATCTGTGCCTCAGCAACAACTACCACATTTTGGCATACTGTTCAGACCTACTTGCCAGCCAACCCATGAGGCTATAGGTTTTAAATGTGTTCTTCTAGAGTAAAAAAGACATTATAGCAGTCAGGTCTAAGTTGTTGTATTAGCTTTCCTGTTACTGGGGCCTTATGAGCCAGCATAATCAAAATTATTTGAAAATGTCTATGGCAAATATGGATTATATATGAAGCCTCTAAAAATCTCCCTTAGTATTATTGTGAGATATAAAGAAGTTAATATATTTAAAGTGCTTAGAACAGGGACTGAAAAACAATACACGATAAAAAAAATATTAGCTTTTATTTATTAATATTAAAAGAACTCTTTAAAATCTAGTTGAATGAATGGATAAATCAATGAATAAGAGCTAGAGAAAAACTGGAAGGCAAAGAAAACTGCTCTAGCTCTCAGGTGATGTCTAGTAACTAAACCCAGTTCACCAAGTTTTCATAAACTTGAAAATATTGGTTCTTTGTTGTATAAATCAGTGGTCCCCAACCATTTTGGCACCAGAGACTGATTTTGTGGAAGACAATTTTTTCCATGGACTAGGGTGTGGGGGGTGCTTTGGAGATGATTCAAGCACATTACACGTATTATGTACTTTATTTCTATTATTCTTACATTATAATATATAATGAAATAATTATACAACTCACTATAATGCAGAATCAGTGGGAACCCTGAACTTGTTTTTCTGCAACTAGATGATCCCATTTGGGGGTGATGAAAGACAGTGACACCCAAAGTTGCTTATGTCCAGTCTACTCCATAATCTCATTTTGGTTGCTGTCACTGCAGAAAACCCTGCTTCACAAAGATCAGATATTGGAAATGAAAGCAAGCTTTTCAGTGCTTTTGTGGAAATCTCAAGATATTCTGCCTTGACTTTAATCCAGAATGTATGGAGCTTTGAAGTTGTCTCAAACATGCTTTTAAGGCCACTGCCATTTGTGATCTCAAGCAGCTGATCCTCTTCTAGCATGGATAAAGTCAATTCACCTGGCTTATTCACAAATGGGTTGCGTATCCATTCCTTCCCAGTTTGAGGTTATTTTGTGGTTGGGAAGTAATGCTTAAACTCTAGAAAACTGAGATAGGTGATGATGCAGCAGCTGAGAGAAAAAAGACCCTGGCTCAGTCTCTTTCAAAATCTCTGCTAATGTTTGAAACATGTCAAAAATCCCAATGTTCACTTGTCACCCCCATAATTCCAGTTTGGCTTTGAATGCAGCCACTTATATGCTGACCTGAAGAGAGTTGTCATTCCCCCCTGAAGTGACAGATTGAGTTGGTTAAGCAGGTTGACTATGTCACACAAGCAAGCAAGTTCTGCAACCCATTCTGTATCACTGAAATGTGCTGCCAGTGGTGACTGTTTTTCTAAAAGGAATCTCTGGAGTGGCTCATAACTCAAAAACTCTGGCCAGTGATCTATCTTTAGGAAGTCATCTCACTTCTGTGTATAAAAGAAGATATGTGTGCTCTGCGTCCATCTCCTCACAGAGCTGCATAAACAGACATGAGTTAAGGGTATGCACTTTCATGTGGTTGATAATTTTAATCACATCCTGCAAAATGTTGTTAAGTTCAGGTGACAGTTTTTCAGCTAGGTAGCATTTTTCTATGGATGACACAGTGTGTAGACTCACATTCAGAAGCGACCTCTTTGACCCAAGAAGTGAAACCAGATAGCTGTCCAGTCATGGAAGCTGTCTCCTTCCATGCAAATACTGACACAAAATGACCAATTCAGTTTTTCTTATATGTAATCATTCAAAGACTTGAATAGTTCTACAACTGTGGTGTTGGTTGGCAACAAAAGTGCACCTCATGAACATCCTCTTGAAAAATATATCATACAAAAACAAGCATTGTTGCCTTGTCAACATTGGTAGACTTGTCAACCTGGACTGCATACTGTGGTGACTCATTCATTCTCTCTAACAATTTCTCCTCAATATCCTCTGCTATTTCATCAGTTCATCTAGTTATGGTGCTAGCTGAAAGAGGAACACGTGCCACCTTTTGAATGGCAGCCTCTCCTGAAAGTTCATGACAAATGTTCTTAGTAGCAAGCAGGATCAACTCTTCACCAATAGTAAAGAGCTCTTAGCTTTAGCAATGCAGTTAGCCACTAAGAATGATGCTTTCAGAGCAGACACATTTGATGAAGTCGTGGCCTTCAATAATTGCTTCTGTTCTTCATGTTCACATTTTTTTTTTCTTTTGAAAAACTCCAAAGTTTTCCTTTTAATGCAGGGTGCTTGGTCTCCCTATGATAAAACAGTTTTGAAAGTTTCATGGCTTCGTTGGATAGCTGGCCACAATATATTATACAAAGCAGACTTGGAGAATGTGAATCATCTGTTGCAATGAAACAGTAATTTAAGTAGGACTCTTGGTATTTTCTTTTAAATGCAGCTTTCTTTTTGTTGGCAGTCTTAGAATCTTCTGCTGTTTCATCATTGGGTATTTCCCCCTTTTCAAAGAAGCTCTCCAGTGACGTTTGATTTTTACTCGTTTTGGCTAAGTTTAGCTTGTGGGCTTACTAAAACTGTGACTGAGACAAGTGCACAGTACGGAAAAGAGGCACCAATGGAAATGGTAAATAAAATAATGGGTGGGTCATGCATGAACTACAATAAGTGTCAGATTCTGACTTAAAGCCTGCCACTAGATGCAGCTGTACAATTGGAGTACATCGACTCATGTGCAACTATAAAGCCTGCCACCAGATGCAACTTAATTGTCACTTGCCACTCACTGATAGGGTTTTGATATTAGTCTACAAGCTATTTATTTATTATGGTCCCCATGCAGTCAAATCTCTCTGCTAATGTTAGTCTATATTTGCAACTGCTCCCCAGTACTAGCATCACCTCTCCAGCTCTGTCTCAGATCATCAGGCATTAGATTCTCATAAGGAGCACGTAACCTAGATCCCTTGCATTTGCAGTTCACAATAGGGTTCGCGCTCCCATGGGAACCTAGTGCCTGATGATCTGAGGTGGAGCTGAGGTGATGATGCTAGTACAAGGAAGCACCTGCAAATACAGATGAAGCTTTGCTCGCTCTCCCGCCATTCACCTCCTGCTGTGCGGCCCAGTATCTAACAGGCCAGAGACCGGTACCAGTCCATGGTCCAGGGGTTGGGGACCCCTGGTATAAACAGTTTGGTTATATATTAGTGATGACTAACTAGCAATACTATATGATGAATTATAAGTTATGTTATGTATTTGTATATGGTAATGATTAGATTACTGTTGTTTTAAAAATCTCTGAAAAAAAGTATTTTTAGTAATGCTTTCTTATTACTCAAAGACTCTCCTTACTCTGTGGAAAGAACAACTTCAGCCCCAGCAGTCTTAAAGAATTTCTATAACAGACAATGGCAGAATCTTGTTAAAGTATAAAGAACAGGAATCTCTTTTGGAGCAGTGGTCTCCAAAGTGAGTACTCACCCTCAAGAGGGATGCAAGACAATATAATATGAGGTCCTAAATTGGATCTTGGAACAGGAATAGAACTTTAGTGGAAAAAGGAAAGGAACAAATATATGAATTCCTAGTTATATCTATGTATGAAAAAAAGGAAAAAAAAAAAACCTTTACCATTATTTATTATGAGGTACTCTTTTTTTAGAATGAATTGATTTATTTGGATATTTTTTGATTTCATAGGACCTTTAAAGCAGTTAATGAATGTTATCAATGACTGATACATTTGTCTTAGTCACAGAAGCACTAATTCTCAGAAGAAAGTAAAATGTCATTGTGTGGGTTGGAACTAGAAAAATAAAGATTCAATTCTTTCTCTTAAACATCAGATTTAAAAATTTTCAGAATTAAATTTATAAATCCTCCCACAAGACATGAAGCTCACTTTATGAGGCACTCTTATTTGGTTTATAAATCTAGAGTTATGAACCACTCATAGATTCAGTGCCTCCCACAATGGGTTCCATAATACAGCATGTTACAATGAATTTTACACCACGCAGTTAAGAATACGAATAGATTATATCACTAAACAAACCTTCATAAAGTGGGGGGTCAGGGAAGCAACAGAGATGGAGAAAGACAGCACAACTAATGGTAACACTTGTGATAACACTCAATCAAACAAAAAAATTAAAAAGGCAAGGCTAAAACGTCTACTCCTAGTATAAACTCTGCATTAGAAAAAAACAAAATTTAAGAAAACAATGATGAAAAATGATATGTTACCAGAAATTGACAGCAAACTTGTGGAATTAACAGAGACTATTTAAAATACTGATTCACATCTACTATTAGCAACAACAAACCTTTCCCAAGGTTTCTATTTTATGCCATAGGTTTTTGTAACAAATAATTTCAACTATAACAGTCATTAAAATTAAAGACATAAATGAACTAAATCTTGACCTAGGTTTTGATTTACTTTATTTTCATGTTAAACTGAAATTTCAAAATTATTCAAATTTGTAATGAATTTCTTTAACTCTAGGAGTGACTGAGAGATCCACTATGCGTATAAATATTCACTTTCACAAATTTAGAAACAATCTAAATATTAATCAATAGGAGAATGAACAGTAAATTATAATAGTACCATATAATGTAATATTAAGGAGACATTTAAAGTACTTCTAACACCTAGGTATCTATGTTGAATTATGCTTACAACATTTGTAAATAAGCAAATTTTACAGTGTATGTATGTTAAAATTATAGCTATAAAATTTACTTATAGACAGAATTTTTAAAGCAAAATTTTAAAACAGTTTACTTGTAAAATAAGAGACGATGGATGATTTCTTTTATTAGTATTGCTATTATCATTGTTATGGAGACTGATATTTGGTGCATGATTTAAAACAGAAAAAAAAAAACTAAAAGGAATTTGAATCGTATAATGTACCTGATCTGTAGGTTTTATAAAATGTGCTGCAATTGAAAATATAGTATATTCAACAATCATAGTGTTACACAAATTACCCTTCAGTAATTCCCTAAGGTTGGCTTTTTCCTCAGAAAAACTTTTTCACAGATCCTTCTTTTGCTTCAAAGTGAAAGTGAACTATTTTCTTGGTTATTCTCAAATTCTTAATTTCCCAAAAGGAAATTTTTTGGAACTATTCTTTCCTGACTTTTTTTCTTCTCTGGTCATGCCTACTCAGTCTCTTGGTCTTCTTTGCAGTCATTCTTCCTTTGTCTCTCCCAGAAAATCACTGCCTTCTGGAGCTGTGTCCTTGAACTTCTTCTCTTTTCACTCTATACCCATCCTAGGTTAATCCATCAATTTCTGAGGATTTGTTTACCTTGCGGTTATATACCGATGATTCTTAAATCTGTCACTCCAGACCTCTCCCTATATATTTTATCTGGTTTTCTCACAGGCTACTCAAGTGTAATATGTCTAGAGTTGCATTCATTTCTCACTATTTCTACCTCTTCCATCTTTCTCCCTCTTTCATCTTTCTCCCTCCATTTCCTGTATTGCCTATTTCTGTGAAAGGCAACATTACCACCAACCCCAGTCATCCTAGATTTCTTCCTTTGTTTAAATTCCCAAATCTAATCAATCACTAAGACCAGATGATTGCACCTCTATATCCCAAATCCATTCTGTCTACACATTCACCATCATTACCTATATTACTGCACAATACAATTATGTATAACCTCTGTTATAGTAAAGCACCCCATAACTAGCATCTCTACCTTCATACCTTTTCTACTCCAAACCATTTGCCAAAGTTTTGCCATAGTGATCTTTGTGAAATGCAAATCCTTGTGTATCATATTAAACTATACAATGTATAAATGACTTGCCATAACCTATAGTATAGAGTCTAAACAACTCAGCCTAATTTATATAATTCAACCCTTCCTCAATTCTCAATCTCCAACATCTTCTCACACCAGCCCTGTTGTATTGCAGGCTCCAGCAGTTTTGAAATATGAGAAAGCCCTATGCACTTCTCTGTGGCTGCACAGCACACTTCCCTCTGCCCACATGCCCTTCCCTACAGTCTTTTACTTGGGGAGCTCCTAATTATCCTACAGGGCTACCTAACCTTGTCCTCATGGTCATTCCTAATTTCCAAGTTTCAGTTGGCTGTCCCTCCTCTGTGGTCCCCGAGCATTCTGGTCTTACTTTTATCCTTGTGCCTATCATATTGAATATTCCCATTCACTTGTCTGGGTTTTTCCATTTGAGAAGAAGTTCCCGGGTAGCAGGGAATGTTTTTTTCTTGTTGACAGTGTGTATCCCAGAATCTAGCTCAAAGCCTGGCACATAAATAGACAAAGAGAAGGACAAACAAGAGACTAATAATTAAGGCAGTGGAGAGTCTCTCCTTTCTCTGAGGGTTTCTGAGGCATAGGTAACTTCTGCACATTCTGGACACTTCTCTATGAAGCCAACGAGCAAGGCCAGACATATGCAAACTTGAGAAGTAAATTTTCAATCCCACCTTCCATAATTCCTTTCTATTCTAGACATCCAGGTCCTACATATTCTTTCCAATCTCCAGTCCATTGTGACATGCTCTAGTCTGGGTAACACATTGAAAAACATCTAGGAGAATCTATGATGTACTGATAAAATATTGATTTCCAAAGAAGTTGTATCTTGATTGGTAACAATGTTTGACTCAAAAGAATGAATCCTAAATAGTAGTATTTCAAAACGCCTGACAAGATGTGTTAGTAGTAGATGGGGTAGTGGTTTAGAAACACTACTCCAAATTTTTATCTGCATCTCCCATTGAGAGGTGGGTTGTACCCCCAAATCAAGGTAGATTTGTGAATTCTTCAACCATTAGGACATGGTTGAAGTGATATAAAGTGGCTTCTAATCCTGGGTCATATAAAGTCATGCAGTTTCTAGCTGGTTCTTTTTTAAACATCCAATTTCTGGACATTCCTCTCAGGATGTTTTCCCTTGCACCCAGCCACCGTGCTATACAAAAGTTCAGCCATATAAAGGGGCCATGTGTATTTTTCCAGTTGACAGTTCCAAATGAGCTAGGCCTTTGAATCATCTAAGCCCACATGCCCGGCATATAAGCAAAAATGTTTCCAGATAATTGTAGCCACAGTCATTCAATTCACCTCCAGTCATTCGATTTTTTTCCAGTGGAGGCCTCAGACATGGTGTAATAAAGAAAAATCATCCTCATATGCCCTATATAAACTCCCAATCCGCACAATCTGTTTCTGAAATGGGAAAATTTTTATCAAGTGGAGTACAGTATTGAGGTACAGTTCCTTTTGCCTTTTGTCTTACAGACTCTGCTCACTTCCAGAGTTACTTAGTTCAGCACATCTTTCCTAATAAACAATTTTTTAACCTAATTTTGTATAAAATTTGATTTTCTTGAAGGGAAGCTCTCCAAATTATATGAACTTTAGAATCCATAAAACATGAAACTATGCCTTATGAAAGTCATGGTTTATATATGCTTTTCTCAATATGTAATGATTTGAGGCAATTAGGGACAAGTTTTTTTTCATGCTAAAGGGGAAGACCTAGCAATACATAAAGATTATAAGAAAAAAACCTGAAAATCCTATAGAATTAAATTCCTTTTGTACAATACAAAAACTTTTGAAGTTTAGTGACTTCAGGAATTGTTCTAACGTCCACAAGTAGAAACTATATAGGGTAGTTGCAAAGGCATGTGCAGAAGCTACAAAGACATTTCCATTTATGTTGATAGAAAGTGATGAAGGCTCTATCCTAGATGAAATATTTAATTTTGATGAAACATGATGTTTGATGAAACAGCTCTCTAGGACCTATCTTGCAGGAAGAAACAGAAACTCTTATGTTTCTGGGTGCAAAATATTGACTGACTGTGATGCTGGGTGCAAATATCAGTGTAGATTTCTTAGAGCCAGTGTTTCATTAGTCTCACATACTCATTTTTGATGGTTCTCTGGTTAATACTTGCCATAAGTTTTGAGTGGCTGTCTGTCTTGACATTCTCGAGATCTACCTATCAGTAATTCTAAATGAAAAACTTCATTCATGCCTGCAAATTAATAATTAATTTAGCTCAATATTTTCATGTCAAGCCCTGCTTCTATATTGTTTGCTGTTAGGTTTAGTGATTGCTATAAGTATGCCTGATTTGTGATGTCTGCCTGCTTGAAATTGTTTTATTCTGAGATGTTTTATTCTTGAATTTCCTTCAGCTTGCACAACTAGTTATAATAATAACTTGCATTTGTATAGCACTTAAGTGTCCAAAGCATCTTCTTTAATGTCCCCCATGACCCTGGAGGCAGAGAGGGCAAACAATATCTCTGTCCTTATAGAAGATCCACAGTAGTAAAATGACTTAGGAAACATGAGTTCTATTCCCACATTTGACTCTATTTCTAATCTTTTGACTCTCCTAACTTTTAATACAGTGGCTTTATAGTGCACATGATGTGACTTTGCTATGAATTTATCTCTCTTTAAAAAACTTCATTCTTAAATAGAAAGAACAATTGTTTAAGTACAAAGTAAAGCCAACTAATTTTCAAGTAAAAGAATGGACTTTCTTTAGAAAATAGTTGACAATTTTTAGACATTCTCTATGAAAAATCTTGATTTTAAAAATTGTTCAAAGTGAAGGTAAAACTTTCTAGAAAGCAAATCTGTGGCTTGTTGCTCAAAGCTTATTATCTTCCAGATATGGCATCTAACCCAGAGTTAGAAATTTACCCAAGATATCCTTTGCAAACTCTGACTGAGAACTGAAGGCAGTTTGTAATCCAAGCATTTCAGCCCCATCTCTTATGTAGAGCCAGTAGAATATTACTCTGGAGCCTTCAGAAATCAAGTCCATTCAGCCCTCTAGTAATTCATCTTTATAGATTGAGAACAAAAAAATCTGAGTAGGTTTAACTATGTACGTGGATTAACAGAATGATGGACAAAATAATAAAAACAGATTCTTGCTGAAGACAGGGAAATTGCTAAAATATAAAAGTACCAATAATCTTGAATATATTCTTGCTGAGACCTGATCTTAATCAAACCAGACTTCTTTGGGTACTTGTCTTGATGTGACAGTTCAAGAAAGGCCTTCAATATCAGTATAAAGGGCAATAGCTACTGGGACTCTCTGATTGGTTCCCTCAGATACTATTGATCATAATATATATTACACATTTAATGATATATCTGAGTTAATAAGAAACACTCCCTTAAAGGTACATATTGGTTTTAAAAGGCAAACTGATTTACAAATTTTTAATTATAAAAAATGCCTACTGAGAATTGAAAATAAAAAACTCAGTATTTGAATATATTCTTTAGGCTATATTTTATCACAGTTATCACTTCTTTATATAAATGTCTAATCACTATGTTGTACAACTAAAACCAATATAATGTTGTATATCAACTGTAATTGAAAAAAAAAAACTCAGTTTTTGATGAATGAATGGTTGAATTAATATTGCTTTTACTGGATAAAAACTCAGAATAAGTTAAAGTAAAAGCTTATAGTAAAAGCTTAGATGAGATTTTTAGCCTTCTACAGGTAGCATGTTACTAAGGAAGACATCCCAGGTATACCCATGGAGGATGGGGTATAATGTTTCAATTTCCCCTTCCTAACATACAAAGTTAAACAGCTCCAGCAGACACTTTTGATTCACTGCCTCTGCCCTTCCAATACAAGAATTAGCTTCATTCCCCAACATAGACAGACATGGAAGTATATTCCTAAGGTCCAGATTGTTGCATTGAAAGAATAGGAATCATAGGTACTCTACAACCTATTTGTCTTACTGTTTATCACACAGATGCTCAATATCCTCATTTATAAATTGTCCACAAAAAAAAAAAAATACGGCTATGCAAATGTCGTATCATTCTTCTTACAGTGTCATCATTAAGAAGACTACACACTTTTGGTACTCTGCCTGTAATTTGAATATCAACTTTACATTAGGTTTCAGATGTCTTAATCAGATCATCTTATCCTATGATTAAGGCATGGTCTAAATAACTAGGTTCATTCTCCTTACAGATAATAAAAATAGTAGCAGCTTTTTCTACTAAATTTGTTTGATAAAGATAAATACTATGGTAGTTAAAGATAGTATTTGAAATAACTGATCTTATAAAATATAATATGTACATTGGAACAAGATATAAAAGAAAACACTTCACGGAAATTTTGTTTCATCTGCGATTTTGAGTTTTCAGATATCAAATTCTTAGCTTTGTCAGAATACAGCTGTTAAGTTCTGTTTAAAATCTTTTTGAATAAGAAAGATATTCATATGAAATCACGTCACATTGTAAATATATCAATTACTAGAAAAATGCCAGATATTTGATTATATTCACATAGATAAAGCGTAGTAAGCATACTGAGAAATAACAAAATGCTGCTTAAAAATACATTTTAACCACATTTTACATTTTGTGTATCACCCACAATAGCAATACCTAGTAGGATGTTTTATGTGCCATAAATATTTAATAAATGCCTGTTTATTGAAGCAATATGAATAAACAGTTTTTGTATCATTTAAGAGAATATATAATACACTTTAAGTATAGATACATATAGATTAAAATTAAAGGGATGGAGGAAGATATGCCATGCTAATACTAATAAAAAGAAAGAAGTATCTATATTAATTTCAGAAAGAACAGACATCAAAGCAAAGACAATTTTCATGGATATAAAGGGGTATTACGTAATGATAAAGGGGTTAGTACTGCAATAAGATATACAATTCTTAATGTGTATACACCCAACAACAAAGCATCAAAATATGTGAGGTAAAAACTGATAAAACTGCAAGAAGTAAATAAATCTACTCTTATAGTTGGAAACCTCGACACTTCTCTAGAAGAAATGGACAGATCCAGCAGGCAGAAAATCAGTAAGGACTTAGTTGAACACAACAACACCATTAATCAACTGGATATAATAGACATCTATAGACTACTTCATCCAACAACAGCAGAATACACATTCTTCTCACATTCAGAGGAGATATTCACAAGATAGACCAACCTTGGCCATAAAACACACTTTAATAAATTTAAAAGAAATCACACTCATAGAAACCATACAATGTCTGCTTTCAAACCATAGTAAAATTAAACAAAAAATCAAGAAGAAAGATAGTTAGAAAATCCCCAAATTCTTGGAAATCACACAACACATTTCTAAATTATGTATGGGTCAAAGTAGAAATCTGAAGAGAAAAAAAATATTTTAAACTAAATAAAAATTAAAATATAACTCATCAAAATTTGTGACATGAAGTAAAAGCAGTAATTACAGAGAATTTTATAGCATAAAACGCATATGTTAGAAAAGAAGAAAGATCTAAAATAAATCTTCTAAGCACTGTTCTTAAAAAACTGGAAAAAGAACAAATTAAGTACAAAGGAAGCAGAAGAAAAATAAGAGCAGAAATCAATGAAACTGAAATCAGGAAATTAATAAAGAAAATTAATAAAACCAAAAGGCAATTTTAAGAAAAGATCAATAAAATTGATATGTCACTAGCCAGACAGAATAAGAAAAAGATGAAAATGAAATTAATAATATAAAAAATAAAGGAAGGGAGAAGTTTTGGAGAAACATGGTAGAGTGAGAGACATCACCTGATCTCACCCCTTGTACAATAATAAGCTGAATATCTAAAACTCAAAAAAAAAGCCACCCAAACTGCACCCCAGCACGTCTGAGCATGGGAACTGGGCATAAGAGCTACCAAAGTTCAGAACCTTGGGTACTGGGCTGTGGACTGGGAGAATAAAGAAGCTACCTCTCACAACCCGGACTCCTTGTAGGATGAGGGGGAGGGGTAAAGGTGCAGCAAGTTCCCTGAACAGCCCTGCCTTGGGAGTGCTATGAACTCCAAGCAGCTGGCGGCAGGGCCTAGTCATCGGGGCAGAAAGCAGAGAAGCAGGACGGCAGAAAAACATTAGATTTTTACCAGCCACAGTTGCAAACCAAGGCTGAGCCGCAGCCCCCAACTCCCAATCCAGAAGTCCCCTATCCTCATATTGTCCAAGACCGAACATCACAGAGCCCAGGGGAATCCAAGCAAATGCTACCAAAACTGTCGCTAACAATGACAGGAACTGAGATTGAGAGTATTGAGAGCGATCAAACATCTATAAGGAAGAAAAGAGGCATTGTTAAGACTTTATATAAAGCAGATTTCCAAGAGGTTTAGATGCTACCTACTGGAAATCCCCCCAAAAAGCACCTTCTTTGCAGCAGGCTAAAGAGAGACTTTTATATAATAAATCTTCTCTCTGGGAAAAAAGCAGAATACATTTCCATTAATGCCCAGGTGGAAAAATAGTCCGTTAATATCATGAATAATCAAGGTGACAAGGCATCTCAGAAAGAAAAAAAAAATCTCTAGAAAATAAGCTTGTAGAAAAATGACACTTAAATGACAAAGAATTCAGGATGGTACTTCTGAAAAAAATTCAGTGAGATCCAAAATGATATCAACGATTTCAGGAATTGAAAAAAACAAATAGATGAGCAGAATGAGATCTTTAGCAAGAGGTTGAAACCCTCAAAAAGAACAAAATAGATCTTCTAGGGATAAAAAACACACTACAAGAGTTGAAAAATCAAATAGCAACTTTGGGAAATAGAGTCAACTAAATGGAGGAAAGGATCAGTGATATCGAAGATAGAAATCTAGAAATAAATCAGAAGGAAGAAGAGAGAAACCGAAGAATGAAAAAGAATGAAAGAGAAATACAAGAACTAGCTGATAACATCAGGAGAGCAAACATAAGCATAACGGGCATTATCGAAGGTGAGGAAAAGGAGCAGGAACTAGAAAACATTTTCAGTAAAATAGATGACGAGAATTTCCCAAATCTAAGGAATGAGTTGGAGCTTGGAATTTAAGAAGACAAAAAAACACCTAATTTTCTCAACCCAAAGAGGTCTTCACCAAGACACATTGTATTAAAATTATCAAAAATCAATGACAAAGACAGAATTCTCAGGGCAGCCAGGGAAAAGAAGACAGTAACCTATAAAGGAAAACCCATGGGAATATCAGAACAAACCTTACGAGCCAGAAAGGAATGGAATCAAATAGTCGAACTATTGAATAAAAGGAACTACCAGCCTAGAATAATGTGTCCAGAAAAGCTTTCCTTTAGATATGAAGGAGAAATAAAGATCTTTCCAAACATACAAAAATTGAGGGAATTCTCCACTATGAGGTCTGCATTACAGGAAATACTGAAAGAGGTCAGATCACTTTAAAAAAATGACAAAAAAAATAATAACTATGGGTAAGGTAACTAGCAGGCAAGTAGAAACAGAGGAGTACAACCTTTATTAAGAACAGGGCATTATAAGTTTAAACAATAAGAAGAAATTTAATATAGCAAGATAGTAATGAACATTCAACATACATAGGGACAAATTGAAACAATGACTGAAAAGGAGAGGATACAAAGATCTAAATTCGAAAAGCGAAATGGAGATAAGGCAAATGCATAAGAAAATGGATGACATATTCGTAAAGGTAACCACACACCAAAGATTCAGAATTGAAGTACATGACCAAAACAAGAAGAACCAGAGGGAAAACCCGTAAAAGCCAACCTAAATAAAGAAAACATAAACACAAGGACAAAGTACAATGGGAAAAAATGAGTTACCAGAAAGCAAAAGATAAAATGGTTACGAGAAGTCCTCATATTTCAATAATCATCCTAAATATAAATAGACTGAACTCACAAATGAAAAGGCATGGAGTTGTAGAATGGATCCGAAAACAAACTCCAACCATATGCTGCCTCAAGGAGACACATTTCAGCTCCAAAGACAAATATAGACTCAAAGTGAAAGAGTGGAAAATGATATTTCGAGCAAATGGCATTCAGAGAAAAGCAGGAGTAGCATTACTAATGTCAGATGAAAGGCATTTCAAAATAAAAAAAAAAAGGTAAAGAAAGATACTGAGAGATACTTCATAATGATAAAGGGAGTTATGCACCAAGAAAACATAACAATTAATATCAATGCTCCTAATCAGGGAGTCCAGAAATATGTAAAGCAATTAATAAAAGAAGTAAAGGGACAAACAGACCAAAACACTATCATAGTAGGTGACCTAAATGTCCCACCGTCAGATATGGATAGATCATCCAAGCAGAAAATCAATAAGGAAATCACATTCATAAATGACACATTAGAAAAACTAGACATAACTGACATTTATAGAGCCTTCCATCTGAATATAGCAGCTAATACATTATTCTCTAGTGTGCATGGAACATTCTCAAGGACTGACCACATACTAGGATATAGAGATAGCCTCAACAGATATAAGAGGGTTGAAATCCTACCAACCATATTCTCTGATCATAATGCTTTGAAACAAGAGATCAACTGCAAAAAGAAATCAGAAAGAACCACAATACATAGAGATTACACAACATGCTATGGAAGAATAATTGGATCAGAGAAGATATACAAAGAGAGATCAAGAGATACATAGAAACAAATAATAATGATAGTAAAACATACCAAAATTTTGGGACATGGCAAAAGCAGTCATCAGAGGAAAGTTCATATCATTATAGGCTTATCTCCAAAACAAGAACGAGTCCCAAAAACAACCTAATGCTTCATCTTCAAAAACTAGAAAAGTACAAACAAACAAAACCTAAAG
This sequence comes from Pteropus alecto, assembly GCF_000325575.1. Lineage (NCBI taxonomy): Eukaryota > Metazoa > Chordata > Mammalia > Chiroptera > Pteropodidae > Pteropus > Pteropus alecto. Next base: position 314,090 of record NW_006440820.1, read on the forward strand.
TCAGAAGAAGGAAAGAAATAATCAAAATTAGAGTAGAAATAAATAAAATTGAAAACAAAAACAATAGAAAAAATCAATACAACAAGGAACTGGTTCTTTGAGAAGGTCAATAAAATTGATAAACCCCTGGCTAGACTCACTAAAGAAACAAGAAAAAGGACACAAATAAACACAATCAGGGATGAAAGAGGGGAAATAACAACTGACATCACAGAAATACAAAGGATCATGAAAGAATACTATGAAAAATTATATAACACCAAATTTAATAACCTAGAAGAAATGGACCAGTACTTAGAAAAATATAACCTTACAATCATCAAAATCCTACCAAAAAGTAAAAGTCTATGTCCAGATAGCTTCACCAGTGAATACGACCAAATATTCAAAGAAGATTTAATACCTATTCTCCTCAAACCCTTTCAAAAATTGAAGAGGAGACAATATTTCTCAACTCATTTTATGAGGCCAATATTATCCTGATCCAAAAACTTGGTAAAGATAATACAAAAAACAAACAAACAAACAAAAAAACACAGAACGATATCTCACTTGAACAAAGATGCAGAATTCCTAAATGAGATACTAGTGAACCGAATACAGCACCATATTAAAAAGATTATACACCACGATCAAGTAGGCTTCATTCCAGGGACACAGGGATAGTTCGACATATGCAAATTGACTATTATGATACGCCACATAAATAAATTAAAAAATAAGAATTATATAATCATATCAATAGATGCAGAAAAGCCTTCGACAAGATACAGCATCCATTTATGATCAAAACACTTTTAAAAATCAATAACGAAGGAAAGTATCTTAACGTAATAAAGACCATATATGACAAATCCTCAGCCAATAATATAATTAATGATGAAAAACTAAAAACTTTCCCTCTAAGATCAGGAACAAGGCAAGGCTGTCAACTATCGCCACTCTCATTCAATATAACATTGGAGGTTGTAGTGAGTGCAATCACACAAGAGATAGATATAAAAGGCATCCAAACAGGAAACAAAGAATTCAAACTGTCACTATTTGTAGATGACATGATTCTCTATATAGAAAACCCTAAAGACTCCAGAAGATACTACTAGATACAATATGCAAATGCAGTAAAATTTCTGGATACAAAATCAATGTTCAAAAATTTATAGCGTTCTTATGTTCTAATAATAAAGTGTCAGAAAAAAATAAGTGAAAAAAATAATTTATTTTTCAATTGCAACAAATAGAATAAAATACCTAAGAATAAATCGAATGAAACAATCCAAGGACCTATATAATGAATACTATATGACCCTATTAAAAGAAATCGAAGGAGATACAGAGAAATGGAAAGACATTCTGTGTTCCTGGACTGGAAGAATAAACATAGTTAAAATGACCATATTACCTAAAGCATTATACAGATTTAATGCAATCTCCATCAAAATCCCATCGGCATTTTTTTAAAGAAATAGAACAAGAAAATCATCAGATTTATATGGAAGCAAAAAGGCCCCGAATTGCCAAAGCCATCCTGAGGAAAAAAGAGTGAGACTGGAGGCATCACTCTGCCTGACTTCAAATTTTACTATAAAGAGGCAATAATCAAAACAATATGATATTGGCAGCAAAACAGACACATGGACCAGTGGAATAGAATTGAGAGTCCAGAAATAAACACATATTTATATGGGTAAATAATTTTTGACAAAAAAATCCAAAAACATGCAGTGGAAAAAGGAAAGCCTCTTCAATTAATGGTGCTGGAACAACTAGAAAGCCACCTGCAAAAGAATGAAACTAGACTGTTGGCTATCACCACACACCAAAATTAACTCAGAATGGATTAAGGACCTGAATATAAGACCTGAAACAATAAAATACATAGAAGAAAGCATAGGAACTATACTCAAGAACCTTGGACTTGAAGAGGATTTTATGTATTTGACCTCAAAAGCAAGGAAAGTAAAAGGTAAAATAATGAATGGGACTACATCAAACTACAAAGCTTCTCCATAGCAAAATAAATCGTCAACAAAGTAAAGAGACAACCATCTGAATGGGAAAATGTATTTACATGCAACACCTCTGATAAGAGCCTAATACCCAAAATATACAAAAAACTCCTACAACTCAATAACAACAAAAAACAAATGATCCAACCAAAAAATGAGAAGAGGACCTAAACAGACGCTTCTCCCTAGAGGACATACAAATAGACAACAAATTTTTGAAAAGATGATCAACATTGCTAGCTATTAGGGAAATGCAAATCAAAACCACAATGAGATATCATGTCACACCTGTTAGAATAGCTATAATTAACAGGACAAGTAATAACAAATGTTGGAAAGTATACGGAGAAAAAGGAACCGTCATACACTGCTGGTGGGACTGCAAATTGGTACAGCCACTTTGGAAAACAGTATGGAGGTTCCTCAAAAAACTAAGAATTGATCTACCATATGAGCTAGCAGTAAATCCCTCTACTGGGGATTTACCCCAAAGACTTAAAAACTCATATCTCAAAAAAAAATATTTG
>NW_006440820.1:317380-326138 GCF_000325575.1 Pteropus alecto
AAAAATGAAAGGTCATCACTACATACCCCATGGACATCACAGGGTAATCAAGGAATATTATGAATAACTCTATGCTCAGAAATTTGATAACCTAGATGAAATGAACCAATTCCTTGAATGACACAAACAGTCAAAATTTACACAATAAGAAACAAGAAACAAGCAATATAAATAGGTCTATCTATATTAAAGAAATTGAATCAACAATTAATAACCTTCAAAAACAGAAAGCACCAGGCCCAGACTGATTCACTGGTGAATTCTACCAAACATTTGAGGAAAAATTATATCAATTGTTTTCAATCTCTTTCAGAAACTAGAAGCAAAGGGACTACTTCCTGACTCATTCTGTGAGGCCAGCATTACCCTAATAACCAAAACCAGATAAAGATATTATAAGAAAACTACAGACCAATATCTCTCATGAACATAGATGAAAAAGTGTTCATCAAAATGATACCATATTAAACCCAGCAATCTATAAAAATGATGATATATCACGTCCAAATGTGATTCATCCCATGAATGCAAGACTAGTTTAATATTTTAAAAAATAATCGATGTAATTTACTATATTAACAAAGCTAAATTACAAAAGCCATTTGAGGGTCTTCTGGTCAAGATGACAGAGTAGGTAAATGCTGTGCTGACCTCCTCCCACAACCACCTCAAAATGATAACTAAACTACAGAACATCATTGAGAAGTACCTTACGTCTAGTTGAAGAGAAGTCCTATAAGTAAGAACATACAGAAGACACATTGAGATGGTAGGATGGGTGGGGACACGGAATGGGCTGGTCTCACACCCATGTATGGTGGTTAAAAATTAGAAGGGATATCTCAGCTGCGGGGGTCCCCACTGAGGAGTGACAGATTGCAGGCCCACAGCCCAGAATTCCAGTGGTGGGAAGAGAAGGTCCCACAATTTTAGCTGTGAAAACTAGTGACACTGGCTGAGTGAGATGGAGGGATGCTGGTGTTCTAGGCACTCCTATTAAAGAGTCCACCCATGGACTTACTCTCTGACAAACTCACTCACTCTGAGCTCCAGCAATGGGGCAGCAGCTCAAAAGGTGCAAGGGACATACAAGGAGGAATTGAATTGTCTGGCTTCAGAGCAAGGGTGGGAGGGGCACTTTTTTCCCAGACAGAAGTACTGGCAAAAGCCATTATTCTTTTGTCAAGCCCTCTCTCTACCCAGTGTACAGACAAAGGCAGGCTCCATATCTGAATCTCCAACAATCTAGCTAACATAGTTCACCTCTCCCTTGAGATTACCTGAGACCCTGTCCCCTCGAACTTATGCGCTCTCTCAGGCCACTTCCAGTGGCTTTTCCATACAAATGTCCTATTTTGGCTCATGCTGCAGATTTACCTAAAGTGTCTCAAAGGTTCTCAAACCCCAAACAAACAGCATCTGGTCTCAGCATGTTCTGTACCTCTTCCTAAGTATTGCCAAGCCCAGACACTAGCATCAGCTGGCCTCAGTTCGCAGCTTAACCTCTCCCAGGCACTTCCAAGCCCAGCATAAGAGCAACCTACTACAGTTCACTCCATATCTCATATCAAGTGTCCAAGGGCAGGGCACAGGCAGAGGTTGAACTTGGCCTGCAACAGAACTTCTCCCAGGAGGCCCCAAGCCCGGTACACTCTTTGGCCAGCATCAGACCAAGAAGCACCATGTGGCTGCCTCCACAAATGACACACCCAAAGGGCAGACTCAGTTGGCAGCAGAATCCTTCTAAAGCAAATCTTTAGCAGAGTCAGCCCCAGAACAAAAACTCCTCCACTATAGTCAAAGACAGTCTTCACAACCAGTCAGCCTGAAAATTAATTCCTCCCATTGATGTGTCAACAGCCATCAAGGCTCAACTAAACAGGAAGGCACACACAATCCATATAAGGGACACACCTGGAGCACCTGGTTCAAGTGACCAGGAAGATTGTGTCACTGAGCCCCATAGAACACCTACTACATAAGGCCACTTTACCAAGACCAGGAAACATAGCAGTTCTACCTAATACATAGAAACAAAAACAGAGAGGCAGCCAAAGTAAGGAGACAAAGAAATATATCCCAAATGAATGATCAGAACAAAGCTTCAGAAAAAGAACTAAACAAAATGAAAACAAGTAATCTATCAGAGGCAGAGTTCAAAACACTGGTTTTAAGGATGCTCAATGATCTCAGTGAGAACTTCAACAATGAGATAGGAAACATAAAAATGGAAATAGAAATAAAAAGAACCAGTCATAAATGAAGAATACATGAAAGAGAATCAAGAGTAAATTAGAAGAAGCAGAGGATTGTATCAGTGATTTAAAAGATAAGGTAGCAAAAACCACCCAATCAAAACAGCAAAAAGAAAAATTAAGGCAAAAAAAATGAGGATAGTTTAAGAAGCCTCTAGGACTACATCATAGGAGTACCAGAAGTAGAAGATAGAGAGCAAGGAATTGAAAATCTATTTCAAGAAATAATGATGGAAAACTTTCTTAATCCAGTGAAGAAAATAGACATATAAGCCAAGGAAGCTCAGAGAGTACCAAATAATAGAAACTCAAAGAGGCTCACAACAAGACACATCATAATTAAATGCCAAGGGATAAAGACAAAGAGAGACTCTTAAAAGCAGCAAGAGAAAAGCAGTTAGTTACCTACAAGGGAGTTGCCATAAGACTGTCAGCGGATTTCTAAATAGAAACTTTGCAAGGCAGAAGGGATTTACACAATATATTCAAAGTGATGAAAAGCCCTACAATGACGATTACTCTACCCATCAAAGCTATCATTTGGAATCTAAGGACAGATAAACAGCTTCCCAGACAAGAAAAAACTAAAAGAGTTCATCACCACTGAACTAGTATTACAAGAAATGTTAGAAGAACTTCTTTAAGAAGAAGAAGAAAAGAAAGATAAAAAAATGAACAATAAAATGGCAATAACTACATATCTCTCAATAATTACTTTGAATGTAAACAGATTAAATGCCCCAGTCAAGACACAGGGTTGATGAATGGATAAGAAAACATGACCTTTACATATGCCACCTACAAGAGACTCACTTCAGATCAAAAGTCACACACAGACTAAAAATAAAGGGATGGAAAAAGGCATTTTACGAAAATGGAAACAAACAAAAAAGCTGGGGTAGCAATACTTATATCAGAAAAAATAGACCTTAAAACAAAGGCTATAACAAGAGAAAAAGAAGGACCCAGTAATCTCACTTCTGGGTTTTTATCCAAAGACACCCAAAATACTATTTTAAAAAGATATGTGAATCCATAGTTCATTGCAGCATTGTTTACAATAGCCAAGATATGGAGGCAACCTGAGTGTCCATCAAAGGATAAATTAATAAAGAAGAGAGGGTATGTATTTAAAATGAAATATTACTCAGCCATAAAAAATAATGAAATTTTACCATCTGCAACAACATGGGTGGATCTAGAGGGTATTATGCTAAGTGAAATAAGTCAGAGAAAGACAAAAGCCATATGATTTCACTTACTTGTGGAATCTAAAAAACAAAATAAATGAAAAAATAAAACAGAAACAAACTCAAACTCATAGATACAGAGAACATTTTGATGGTTTCCAGGTGGGAGCAGGTTGGGGACATGGGTGAAAAAGAGAAAGGGATTAAGATGTACAAATTGGAATATTGTAATAACTATGTATAGTGCCAGGTGAATATTAGACTAATCGAGGGGATCACTTTATAAATTGTATCTAACTACTACACTGTACACCTGTAACTAATATAAAATAGTATTGAATGTCAGTTGTAATTGAAAAATTACAAAAAGAAGTACAAATTGGTAGTTACAAAATAGTCATGGAGATGTAAAGTATAGGGAATGTATTAAATAATGTAAAAACTATGTATGGTGTCAAAAGGGTACTAGCTTTATTGGGGTCATCAGTTCCTAAATTATATAAATGTCTAATTACTATGTTGTACAATTGAAATTAATATAATATTGTGTGTCAACTGTAATTAAAAAATTTAAAAAATTAAAATAAAAAAGCCACCTGAAAAATAGAAAAAAAGAATACATCTGATTATATCAATAGATGTAGAAAAAGCATACAATAAAATACATCAATTCATGATAATATTCTCAGTAAACTAGATAAACAAGGAACTTCCTTAATCTAATAAAAGTGCATCTACAAAATAACTATATCTAACGCCATGCTTTTTAGTAAGAGACTAAATGCAATCCCTTTAAAATTAGCAATGAGACAAGGTTGTTCTCTCTAACTATTTCTACTGAACAGAGTAGTAGAAGTCCTAGCCCATGTAAAAAGCAGAAAAGGGAAATAAGAGGCATGCAGATTTTAAAGGAAGAAATAATACTATCTTTATTCGAGACAACATAATTGTCGATATGAAAAAACCTGAAGAGTCTACAAAATAAACTCTTCTATAACTAAGTAAATTTAGCAAGGTTGCAGGATATGAGGTTCACACACAAAAGTCAGTTGTATTTTTAAATATCAGAAATGAAAAATTGGAATTAAAATCACACACCATTTATAACAACATTAAAACATGAAATACTTAGGTATTGTAATAGCTTTTTTGATTTGCCTAAGATATAGTTCTCAGGCATTTAATCAATCCAGGTGTTTCTGTAACAGGATTTTGCAGATATAAAGTCCATAGTCAGTTGATTTTAAGTAGGAGAGATTATCCTGGATAATCTGGATATGCCTGACTTAATCAGTTGGAAAGGCATTGAAAGCCGAGCCTTGAGAGGAAGGAGGAAGGAAAAAAGGAGGAGGAGGAGGGGGAGGAGGAGGCAGTGGTGGTGGTGGAGGGAAGAATTCTACTTGTGAACAACAGCTTCAGCTCATACCTGTAGAGTTTCAACCTGCTGGTGATCTCTTTCTGACCAGCCCCTACAACCACATAAGCCAATTCTTTGTAAGAAATCTAGATAGATGACTGATGATGAGGATGATAATGATGATGTTGATGAAAATAGATAGATGATAGATAGATAGATAGTTAGATAGATAGATAGATAGATAGATAGATAGATAGATAGATAGATAGATAATCCATCCTACTGATCCTGTTGTCTAGTTAAAATCTGACTAATATATCTATAAACTTATCAAAGCACTGTACAGAATCTGTATGTTGAAAATGGCATTTTTCTAAGTGAAGGAAGCCAGACCTAAAAGGTATAATTACATTTACATGATATTCTGGAAAAAAAAGTAAGACTAATAGAAATGAAAAACAGATCAATGGTCATCAATATTTAGAAAAGGGGGAATGGTTGACTACAAAAGAGATGCACAGGGGAATTTTTAGTGTGTGAAACCATTCTAACTATATAACATATTTATTACATAACCTCAGTGAAGGGTGCAAGGAAAAAGAAGCTAATCTACATTACTATGGAAAATAGTGTTTTGACTGGAAAATCCAAGGCTAAAGGCAAAAAGACTAAACAGTGCACTATGATCAGCAAATTTGTTTCTCAAGGAGTATGAGTTAAGAAGTCTGAAAACTTTACATATATACTATGATTAAATATACAAGTAAATTAATGACAGATTCATGTTGTGTTGCTTATCATCAGAGAAAAAACATTAAATGTAGGTTAGGGTGAGACTAGAACAAATCCTGTGGTGCTGGATTAGAGGTGGAGACATCAATACAAAATCATGTTTACTTTAATATATATACAACTATATAGATACAGAAATAATTATAAATATGTGTGTATATATTGGTTAGTATACACACATATTTCCTAGCTCTTTCTCCTGGGAGGTTCTAGAAGTAATAATACCCCAAGAGCAACAAGGCACAGCCAGTGCCCAGATTTTTTCTAAATACTATTCTCTAATAAAAGACACCAGAGCTCCTTGGAGAAATAACTGATTCTGAGTCTGGGGCAGAAAACATATAAGATGACCCTGGATCATTTTTTATTGCCAGAAAAAAATGGAAATACTCAAAGGAACAAAAAGGATGAAGTAGGTTAAAATAAAACAGGAAACAAACAATAAGAGTTCCCAATGGCCAAAGGTGGAACAATTTGAGAAAGAAAACAAATACAATAATACTGGATTATGACCTAAGTGTAAAGGAAATATTGTGGAAATAAATGAAGACACCAAATGAAAGCAAGCAAAACCAACTTATTTAGAGCTTGCTATAGCTAGGGAGCCAGCCATCATCACTTGTATTTTGGCAGAGTATCAAAGGCAGGTAGATTAGTGAGAAAGTTTTATTGTGGAAAAAGGGGAAGACTTCAGGTATTCCCTGATTGAAGGCTCTTCACATAGGGAAGATGGAGGTGGGCTAATTAGAAGAAAGTCATCCTATGCGATTGGTTAGGGGTGCATGTTTGGCTTTCTCTGGTTGGTCATAAGTTGGAAACAGGGATAAAAATTACGAAAGTTGTCAGTTATTAATCGAGTCCTGGTCATTTGAGACTGAATGTTACAGGAGTTATCGTTTGGCTTCCTGGATTATGCTGGAGATATCAAGCTGACTTTCTAAAAGTCTGACTTTTAGATAGCGGCTGGCTTTCTGAACTGGTTACTGGAGATAATGGGTTGGTTTCCTGGGCTGGTTGCTGCACATTGTGGGTGAGAGTTCTATTTTTATATATGGTCTAGTCATTGTCCATTTATATATTCAATCTCAGTATATATGAGTTTATGCTACATAAATGATTGTAGAAATAAATATATGAGACAGAAGGGACAGATTTCCCTCACAGGTATCTGTAGATAGTTAGTAGGTTTGCCAAAGGAGGAACGTATAAGGCTGAAGGGGTTAAGCAAGATTTATTGTAGCAGAGTGACAGCTGTGCTGAGCCAAAGATGACATCAGCCCTGAATGAGAGGGAACCTGAAACTTATATGGGGCTTGAGACAGGCTTTCTTAGTGGGAATATTTCGGGCAGGTAAATTGACAGGGAAGGAAGAAGAGTCCAGTGAAATGGGAGTCAAGCATGTAGCATTGCCAACCCGGATGCAAGGGCCGTGCTGGACCTAATGATAATGTCCCCTCTAGGAATTAGAGCTTGACCCTCTCCCCATTGGGTGTGGACTGGATTTAGTGACTTGCTTCAAAACAATGTAGAAATAGAAACGCAGTACCTTTACGATGGAGAAACTTAGCAAGCACTACTTTGACCAGATGATTAAGGTTACCACCACAAATAATAAGTCATGTTCATAGCATGTCCACCCTGTTATAATGTAATCAGAAGGGCACTTCACTTCTGTGGTCTTCTCTAAAATCCATAATCCAAATTTAATCATGAGAAAACATCAGAAAAATCCAAGTTGAGGGGCATTCTACAAAATACCTGACCAATACTCTTCAAAACTATCAAGGCCATGAAAAGAAAAAAAAAAATTGAGGAACTGTCACAGATGAGAAGAGATTAAATAAACATGATCACTAAATGTAACAAAGTTTCCTGGATGAAATCTTGGAATGGAAAAAAAAAAAAGACAGTGAGTTTTTAAAGAGAAGAAGAAAAAATGAAAAAGAACAATCTAAGGAAATCTAAACAAAGTATAGAGTTTAGTTATTATTCCATTAATATTAAATTTTCAAATTTGATAAATGTATGGTGGTTATGTAAGATATTAACAGTTGAGGAAACTAGGTAAAGGGCAAAAAGAAACTCTCTGTACTACCTTTGACCTTTCCTTAAATCTGAAAGTACTTATAAATAAAAAGTGTATTAAAAATAATATGTTATCTCCTCAGGTACTTTTTTTTATTATTAAGTTGATTGAGGTAACATTGGTTAATACAATTATATAATTTTCAGGTGTACATTATACTTTGACATCTGTATATTCTATTGTGCGTTTACCACCCAAAGTCCAGTTTCCTTCAGCTACCATATATTTGATCCACATTACCCACTTCACGCTTCCCCTACCCCCTATGTTTGACCCCTTTTCCCCATCTACCTCCCTCTTCCTCCCCCCACACTTACCCTCTGGTAACCACTAGTCTATAGTCCATGTCCATGAGTCTCTGTTTGTCCTGTTCATTTGTTGCTATTAGGTTTATATCCCACACATATGTGATATAATGGAATATCTTTCCATTTCTTTGTATGTAATTTTCAACTTTATCTGTCTGGCTTACTTCACTTAGCATGATTATCTCAAAGTCCATCCAGGTTGTCACAAATGGCAGTATTCACCTCTTCTTATGGTTGAGTAGTATTTTATTGTATATATGTACCACAGGTTCCTTGGCCAATCATCTATCATAGGACACTTTGGTTGCTTCCATGTCTGGTCACTGTGAATAATGCTACTATGAACATCAGTGTGCAAATATCTTTTCAGATATGGGTTTTCAAGTCTTTGGGGTAAATACCCAGTAGAGGGATAGCTGGGTCATATGGTAGATCAATTCTTTAGTTTTTTGAGGAACCTCCATACTGTTTTCCATAGTCCCACCAGCAGTGTATGAGGTTTCCTTTTTCTTCGCATCCTCTCCAACATTTGTTATTACTTGTCCTGTAGATTATAGCTATTCTAACAGGTATGAGATAGTATCTCATTGTGGTTTTGATTTGCATTTCTCTAATAGCTAGTGATGTTGAGCATCTTTTCATATATTTGTTGGCCATTTGTATATCCTCCAGGGAGAACTGTCTGTTCAGATCTTCTGCTCATTTTTTGATTGATAGTTTAGTTTTTTGTTGTTATTGAGTCATATGACTTCTTTGTATATTTTGTATGT
>NW_006440820.1:327170-329844 GCF_000325575.1 Pteropus alecto
TTTCCTACTTGGATGCCTTTTATATCTTTCTCTTGCCTGATTGCATTCGCTAGGACCTCCAATGTTATATTGAATAACAGTGGTGATAGTGGACAGCCTTGCCTTGCTCCTGATCTTAAAGGGAAGGTTTTTAGTTTTTCACCATTAAGTATAATGTTGGCTGAGAGTATGTCATATATGGCCTTTAATATGTTGAGGTACTTTCCTTCTATACAAATTTTGTTAAGTGTTTTGATCATAAATGAATGCTGTATCTTGTTGAAAGCTTTTTCTGCATCTATTGATATGATCATATGATTCTTATTTTTTTATTTGTTTATGTGGTGTATAACATTGATCGATTTGCGTATGTTGCACCATACTTGTGCCCCAGTGATGAAACCCACTTGATCGTGGTGTATAATCTTTTTAATGTGTTCCTGTATTCTGTTCGCTAGTATCTTATTTAGGATTTGCATCTGTGTTCATGAGAGATATTGGTCTATAGTTTTCTTTTTTGTGTGTTACCTTTACCAGGTTTTGGTAGCAGAGTCATATTGGCCTCATAAAATTAATTGGGAAGTTTGCCTCCTCTTCGATTTATTTGTTCCCTGACCCAGTTATTCTTCAATAGCATGTTGTTTAATCTCCATGTATTTGTGGTTCTTCCTGATTTCTTTTTGCAGTTGGTCTCTAGTTTCAAAGCATGATCAGAGAATATGGTTGGTATGATTTCAACCCTCATGTATTTGTTGAGGCTATCTCTGTGTCCCAGTATGTGGTCGATTCTTGAGAATGCCCTATGTGTACTAGAGAAGAATGTATAGGCAGCTGTTTTGAGATGGAAGGCTCTGTAAATGTCAATTATGTCCAGTTGGTCTAATGTGTCTTTTAAGGATGTGATTTCCTTATTGATTTTCTGTTTGGATGATCTGTCCATATCTGATACTGGGGCATTTAAGTCCCCTTCTACAATGTTGTTTTGGTCTGTTTCTCCCTTTAGTTCTGTAATTGCTTTACATATTTCGGGGCTCCCTTTTTGGGAGCATAGATATTAATAAATGTTATGTTTTCTTGGTGTATGATTCCATTTATCATTATGAAGTCTGTTTCATCTGATATTACTACCATGACTCCCAATTTTCTCCGAATGCCATTTGTTTGAAATATCATTTTTCACCCTTTCACTTTAAGTCTATATTAGCCTTTGAAGCTGAGATGTGTGTCCTGGAGGCAGCATATGGTTCAGTTCTGTGTTTTGATCCATTCTGCAACTGTGTGCCTTTTACTTTTAACGCCTACAGCACCAAGTATTCCTACGTGGTCTCCCATCCATGTACTACGCAAGCCCATCCCTGCTTAGCTTCTGAGATCAGACAAGATCGGGCACATTCAGGGTGGCATGGCGTAGACTAACTCTGTGCCTTTTTATCGGTGAGTTCAGTCCATTTACATTTCTGGTGATTATTGAAATATGAGGTCTTCCTATAGCTATTTTATCTTTTGCTTTATGGTATCTCGGTGTTTCCATTGCTTCCTTGTCCTAGTGTTTCTGTTTTCTCTATTTTGGTTGGCTTTTGTGGGTTTTTCCTCTGGTTATTCTTGTTTTATATTATATACTTCAGTTCTGAATCTTTGGTTTGTGGTACCATTACGAATATGTAAAGGATAGTTTATATATATATGTATGTGTATGTATGTATATATATATATATGAACAACTCTGTGTGTGTGTATGTGTGTGTATGTATGTGTATGTATGTATATATACATTTTCTTCTGTGCATGCCTTATCTCCATTTCCCTTTTGACTTTGGATCTTTGAATCCTCCTCTTTTCAGCCATTGTTGTCTCAGTTTGCCCCTATGTATGCTGAACATTCATTACTATCTTGCTATAGCAAATCTCTTCTCATTACTTAAGCTTATAATGCCCTGTTCTTAGTAAGGCCATACTCCTCTGCTTCTATCTGCCTGCTAGTTGTCTTGCTCCTAATTATGTATATTTTTTTGTCATTTTGTTTTAAGTGAGCTGACCTCTTTCAGTATTTCCTGTAATGCAGGCCTCATAGTGGAGAATTTTTTCAATTTTTGTATGTCTGGAAAGGTCTTAATTTCTCCTTCATATCTAAAGGAGAGCTTAGCTGGATATATTATTCTTGGTTGGTAGTTCCTTTTATATAATAGGTTGAATATTTGATTCCACTATTTTCTGGCTTGTTATGTTTGTGCTAAGAAGTCCACAATAATCTCATGGGTTTTCCTTTCTAGGTTACCGTCTTCTCTTCCCTGGTTGCCCTGAGAATTGTCTTTGTTGTTGATTTTTGATAATTTTAATACAATGTGTCTTGGTGAAGGCTTTCTTCACCAAGAAGAAATAACTGGGTGTTCTGTTGACCTCTCAAATTCCAAACTCCAGCTCATTCCTTAGATTTGGGAAATTCTCTTCAACTATTTGTCTGAAAATGCTTTCAAATCCCTGCTCCTTTTCCTCCCTTCAATAATGCCCATTATTCTTATGTTTTCTCTCCTGATGATATCAGCTAGTTTTTGTATATCTTTTTCATTATTTTTCATTCTTTGGTTTCTCTCTTCTTCCATCTTATTTATTTCTAGATTTCTGTCTTCAATATCACTGATCCTTTCCTCCATTTGGCCAACTCTATTTCCCCAGCTTCCTTTTTTAGATTTTCACT
>NW_006440820.1:330900-336601 GCF_000325575.1 Pteropus alecto
CTCACTGTTCCTTCTTCTCACCCCCTCCTTTTACTGGGAGCTCTAGGGACTGAGAGAGGCAGCTTCTTTATTTCTCCAAGGCCACTGCCTGACACCCAGGGTTCTGACTTGTGGTAGCTCTTATGCACATATCCCATGCTCAGACGTGCTGGTGTGCAGTTTGAGTGTTTTTGTTGAGTTTTAGATATTCAGCTTATTGTTGATTCAAGGGGAGAGATCTGGGGATATCTCTCACTCTCCCATGTTTCCAAAGATTCTCCTCTCCTCGAGTCCCTTTAAGTTGACTTCTAAACTTTTTCAACAAAAGTTTAAATATTTGCAAAAGATATAATTTCCAACATATTGTAAATATTGTTATTTTAAATTAAAACTGTCACATCATTCTTTTAAATATATTCAAAAGACTATTAATACTAAAGCAATTTGAACAATGCCATTCAATTTTTAAAAAATACATAAATAAGCTCTCTTAACTGCCAAAAATATTTAATTAATCCTTATTCTCCTTCAGCATACATTTCTAAATTATTTCCTCTACATAATTTAATCCTATTGAGATACTTTTTATGTTTTAAAGTCTCATTGATTAACGTAACATACCTCCCTGCAATAAAAATATATGTAGATTGAAACTTCAATTTAGAAATTACCCATGACCTTAAGGCTTAGCTGTTAATTATAATTAGATTTCAATCCAGAATAATTTTTTTATTACTAATACGTATTTAATCAAAATAAACTACTACAAAAAATCGAAAATTATGAAACCTAAAAAACAGTTGTTTATTGGAAATACATATCTCAATGAAGAGGATAGAGGTTACTTTTGCCTCAAGGAGGTTCATTGACATCAACATTTGGAATTATCCCTCTGTTACCCAGAGGTGTAATACTCATGGAAAAACTCCATAGCAAGATTCTTATTGAGTAGTAAGTGTGCCTTTCTTTTGTAAAGTAGAGTAAAAGAAAATGTGAAATAAAAAAAGAGTGTTGGAGTTCAGCTCAAGGTGTTGACACGGGTGTATTTTCACACAGAAGATATAGAAAAGAGTAAATCGGAAAGTTTAGGATTTATAAAGTGATCCCCTTAAAACCATCTATTTATGTGTCCCACTTAGAAAGACTTCTTATATTCCTGAGAGTACAAATTCCCCAGTCTGAATCCTACTCTTGTGAAATTACTGAAAGGGTTGGAGTGTATCCCATGGCGAAAGAGAACAGTTGGAGCTGACAAGCAGAAAAGATTTTGTACTTTAGAAATAGAATTTGGGCCATTATTTCTTGAATGGATGAAAAGAAATACGAACTTGAGAAGTAGTTAAGTTGGTAGAGTAGAGAAACTTTGCAAGAGTTCCTCTGTGCAGCTCCAGACCTTTTCCTAAACAAGTTCTTACTTATGAGACAATGAGACACATTATGGGGTAATCATCTTCCCAAGGAGATAGTTCTCCTGGTATTTCAGTTCTCTAAGCATCAGTAATTCTCATTCCAACAAGTTGAACCTATTCCGACAGAATGTAGCATATTACAAAATCATAGGTCCTGTGATACAACATAGCATGATGAGTCTAAAGCACCTTTTTTTTCTCTGAATTTGGACAAAGGCAACAAAAGCAAAAATAAACAAATGGAACTACATCAAACTGATTTTTTTTCCACAGCAAAGAAAATAATCAACAAAATGAAACCTATTAAATGGGAGAAGATATTTGCAAATGATATATCTGATGAGGGGTTAATATCCAAAATATATATTTAAAAAAAATCTTGTACAACTCAGTTAAAAAAAAAATACTATCAAAACTTGGCAGAGGACCTGAATAGAAATTTTTCCAAAGAAGACCTACAGATGACCAACACCACATGAAAAAGTGCTCATCACCAATGATTAGGAAAATGCAAATCAAAACCACAATGAGATGTCACCTCATAAATCTAAGAATGGCTATTATCAAAAAAACAACAAATAAGTGTCGGCAAAAATGTAGAGAAAAGGTAATCCTTGTGCACTGTTGGTGGGAATGTAAATTGGTGCAGCTGCTATGGAAAACAGTATGGAAGTTCTTGAAAAAAATTAACAATAGACCTCCCATATGATTCAGAAATTCTACTTCTGGGTATTTATCTGAAGAAATCAACAACACTGATTCGAAAAGATGTATGCACTCCTATGTTCACTGCAGCATTATTTACAATAGCCAAGGTATGGAAGCAACATAAGCATTTATCGATAGATGAATAAATAAAGAATAAGTAGTGTATATACAATGAAATATTGCTTAGCCATAGAAAAGAATAAAATCTTGCCATTTGAGACAACATGGGTGGAACTAGAAGGTATTACACTAAGTGAAAGAAATCATTCAGAGAAAGACAAATACTATATGTTTTTATTTATATGTGGAATATAAAAAAGCAAATGAACAAAAAACAAAAATAGATTCATAGATATAGAGAACTAACTAATAATTCTCAGAGGGGAAGTGGGTAGAGAGGTTAGCAAAATAGTAAAGGGGATTAAGAAGTACAAACTTCCAGTTATAAAATAAATAAGTTAGGAGGATGTACTGTACAGCACAGGGAATATAGCCAATAATATTGTAATAATTTTGTATGATGACAGATAATTACTAGGCATACCATAATGATCACTTCGTAAGGTATATAAATGTTGAATTGCTATGTTGTACACTTGAAACTAATATAGTATTATATGTCAAATATAATCCAATTAAAAAGAAATTAGAGAAATAACTCCCTGAAAGATAAAAGGAGAGGAAGTAGGATTGGGTAGTGGGCACCTCAGTTGGTGAGCCAGATCTGACCAAGTCTTGGTCAACCCATCAGGGAGCTCCAGAGCAAAGATTGCCCATAGAGGAGTCTCATATTGGATAGAAATGGTCAGGACCCAGTAAGCCCAATTACAGTCAATCTCTGGCTGGGGGCTGTGCAGAAAGAGCACAGTCTCTGCTCAAAAACTGAGGTGGATCCTGAAGGTGTTGCCGCTGAATGTTAAGTTCATTTTTGAAGTGAAGTCTGACTGGCACAGCACCATGACTACCAAAGAGAAACACTGCAAAATTATCAAGAACTTTTCCTAAGTGGCAAATTATCTTGAAGCATGGCCTTCTTTCCTTCTGAGTACTAAGTACAAGAATGAGAAAAATGATCACCATGGTTTTTTTAACCCTTTAAATTATGACATATAATACACTTTCAGAAAATTGCATAAAACAAACATGTAGAACTCAAGAATTTATCACAAAATGAACACTCATGTAACCACCATAAAATGGAATATTGCCAGCATCCCAAAGGCCTTCCATGTGCCCTTCACCCCAAATACTAGCTCCTTTTCCCCCACAAAGGTAACCACTATTTTGATTTTATCATGATTTTCCAGGCGGCACTTAGCTTGTTCAAGGAATAAGGTAAACCAAGTTCCTGCCCAAACTCAAGAAAATTTAATTTAATATTGTTAATGATTTCTTTAAATATAAACCTCCTTTCAACCTTAATTTCTTACTAATGGATCACAAAGAAGCTGAAGGACAGAAAGTGAAGGTAAAATGTAGGGAGCTAACCAATTCTGAGTCCATCTGAAGTAGAAATAATACATGTAAAGTTATAAATTATGTAAACAAAAAATTAACCAAACTCTGATTCACTACCAGGTTTTCAGAAACACTTTTGGCACAGGTCAAGGTAAACGTGTTACAGAGACGATTGTCAAGGCCAGCATTCTCCAAGAGGATGATAGGCTTACCTCCCCAAAGTGCCAGAATTGTCTTCCTCTAATAAGATTATTCTGAAAGTAGCTGGTTCAGGGTCCAGAAACAGGACTAATTTTCCATGTGTCATTTATTAACATTTTCTTTAAAATAATATATTCTTGTGAAATTAAAATTAAATTCCTACAGAAGTAAAAAGTGAAGTTCCTCTCTTAGGTTTGATTCCTCCAAAAGCTGGAGCTGAGATTAAAATTTGTGGACATGTAGTTTATCTGAAAGGTCAAGGAGCACAGTGAGGGTGAACAAAAGATGGAAGGAAAGTCAATAAAGGATATGTCGAGCAGGTTGTCACTGAGTGCAGTTGGAGCCAATTGCCCTGTGAACCTTTAGTAGATTGTGTGGAAGATAAATTGGCAAACTCCAGCCCATGAGCCAAATACAGCCCACTGGCAATTCTTATAAGTAAAGTTTTAATGAAATAGGCTTGCTCTCTTTTTATTTGCATGTTTTCTATGAGCTGAACAATTATGACAAATAATATCACCCCAAATGCTAAATTATTTACTATCTAGCCCTACAAAAAAGTTTGCCAATCCATGGTATAAAACATGCCTCAGAGTTGTCCCACCCGAGGGTGAGCAAGGTGAGGTATTTATTTACCTCTACTCATTCCTCATTGGCTAAGGGCTACCCTAAGAGTGCTAACTCCTCAGACCTTCTGGATGACTCTGTAAGCAGGCCAGAAGAAGCCCTTCTGTAGAGAATCATGTGTGCTTGCATTAAGAAAATATAGATATGTACAGGAACAATGAGTACCAAGGATATAAGCAAGACAACAATGGCATCTGCTACAATTCCTATCCAAATACCCATTAATTACAATCCCCATAGGTAACCACTTTAACAGCTTGGTGTATCCTTCCAGAAGTTTTTATATATATGCAGAATGTGTTATACACATTTGGGTACACTAGCTTATTTGGGAGTTGATGCCAGAGCAGGCATGAAAGAGCAGTAAAGATGAGAGAAGTAAAGAGAAAACTCTAATAAAGTTTTATGTTATTGTGCTGGTAACTGCTGCAGGCAACTGGGGATCCTCTGAGTGTCTTAGAATTGTCCTCTTATTGCTGGCTGAAGCTGAGGGTGTTGACCTCCACTTAATATGGGGCTATCTTCCAGGAGAACTGAATAAGCTTCTATGGCTTTGGAGGCAAAAACGCTAGAGCGATAAAGCAAGCATTTGAGGTAAGATGTTAAGAATACACATGAAAACTGTCCAACATAACTACACTTGAAATCAGGGGTAGGCCATGGGACTGTGGCTAGGGAACCAACATTGTTTACTACAAGCCTAAATTATAATTGTTACCCTGGTAAATCTAACTGGATGAGTATTAGTCAACTGTAGGAGCAAATAATCATAAGATACTATGAGATGGCAACTTATCCTTTTACCTGCTTTGAATAGGCATGCCCTTCAATTATCTTAGCCAACCATTACAACAGATATAACAGTATTACCTTATTTGTTCATTTCTGTTTTAACCATTTAAATTTTAAATGCTATCACCCAGGATGCAAAACATCATGGAAATTTGTGATTTTGATGTGAAAGGAAGTAATTACCATGTTATCGATTCTTCAGTCTGATAAAGTAAACAAGTACATCTTTGTCATAAGTAATTCTTAGTGAAGCATCTATAAGATCACTTTTCACAAGTACAGAGATAAAAAGAGTTGTACTCAACATGGGTGATTTTGCCTTCTCTGAAAATAAATTTCAGGAGGATTTTGCATCCATGCCTTATCTCCTTCGTAGGTCTTAAACCTTTAGAGAGGCCTTGGGTGTCACATGCTTTTCCTAACACTGACTTGGGCCTAACAGACACTCAACATTCATTACTGAAACTAAGATTTAATATTTTCATGGGTACTTCAGAGTATCCAATTGTGATTCAACCAAACATCAT
>NW_006440820.1:336611-337943 GCF_000325575.1 Pteropus alecto
CCTGCTTATACTAGGTAGCTAGGAAACATGCAGGGTTGAAAATGAAATTCTTCCATGCAAAGTGGTTAGTGTTTCAGAAAACAGCACTGCAAATATGCTGAAACTTAATTCATATCACCTGATTTGTGATGTGTGCAACTCAGAAGAAGGAACATTTTATATATGGTCTATCTATCTGTCAGTACAGATTACAGCGAAGAATGTATACAAGGAATGATACCGTAAGACCTCTGTCCAGTAAACACACCTTGAATCTCACAGAACAGCCCAAGACAAGAACAGAAGAGCTGGGAACTCAGTATTGGCTGAGTCAAGAGTATCTTAAATTAGCCTGGGTTCAAACAAAAGCCCATTTAGACCAACATCATGGAGATATGATGATTGGGAATCATGGCCCAGATAAACAAGGCAGAACATCAAAGGCTATTAAGCAGTTCCTCTTGAATGCTAAGAGGAGCCCATCACTACTGTGGGAATCTGTGAATACCAGCTGCTAACTGCAGCCCTTTGCAGGTAGATGACTGTGTGGTTAATTTAGGGAGAGAAGGGGCTTGGAGAAGGGAGTGGTGGATATCAAAGGAGTTGTTATAATTAGGTCACACTTAAACTTCTCAATAAAAGATTCAAACAGATAAAGTCCTTGAAGTTGCAAAAACTTATTTTAAGGGAGTCATAGCATTGAAGTCTTAGACTGTGACAAAAATAAAAATAATACAACACTTCAGCTCCATGGGAGATTTGGAAATGATTTTTGGTCCAGCTGGCTTTAGCTCCCGCAGATTTATAGCAGCAGACACAGGTTTTTTGTTTCTCAGGAAAAAGTTCTATAAATGTGTCCCTTTTATGTAGCAAATGAGAGAAGGAATTGTACTAGTCTATTCATTTCAATCATATGCTAAATATAAGAGCCATCTGTAGATGGATTGATTACCAAGTTGTAGGTGAGTGGTGTTAAGTAAATGTTTTCTTACAGAAAAACACTTATAGGTAGGGGTGAAAACTGAAAATTGTATGGTGTAGGCAGCCTTTAGGAAATGAACTTTTATTCACCACCTCCATTGTTGAAGTTTGAGGTTATTTTTAGTATAGAAAAATTTTAAACTATAATTAAGAGGTATTTGTAACATTGATTTACACTAGAATCCTTGTGGCATTGTCATGTCTTCTCCCTGATGTCATCAAGATTGTCATGGAAACAAAGAATCAATAGATTAGAGAATTTAATTCTATCTTCAAATACTAATCATAAATGTAAAAATCTAAGACAAGAGAAATCATTTCGGGTTGGGGTAGGGTGAATTCTGGCACCTCAGGAAGAATGAGGACCTGTGT
>NW_006440820.1:337973-356605 GCF_000325575.1 Pteropus alecto
GAATTATCATTTGCAAGCAGAAACCAATACTTGCTTGGCAAACAAAACTATTACAAGATCATATTATTACACCTGACCTCTTTAATGCAAACCAAAATATATATGTATATATATGTGTTACCTTTCAATCTGAAAATTAAAAACAAAAAGTGTTGTAGAATTACAGCAGAAATGAAAAAACAATTAAGAGAGGAATTGTCTTGTGGTCTCAATTAGTGGCAAGGTGACCTAAGAGAGGTTCAGAGAAGAAATATATAATGACTCTTTTTAAAATAAGCCAAGCATATTATTTTAAATGAACCATTGAAAATAAAAAAAAAAAAATAGCATAAGCGAAAATTGAATTCTGATGGAGTTCAAGTACAAATTATCATTTTTTATTTTTAAGTCTCTTTTACAGTAAGGTCAGAGAACTTAATACTTTATTAAAATGCAATTTTTATGCCTATAAGCCTAGTATTACTGCTGATGTAATGATCTTGGAAAAGACAGAGCAGCCTAGCTATTGGCTTCATCAGCACAGTGTTCATCTCATGAAAGTCTCCAGCCTTCCTGAAGATTTTCTGACCTTTCTCCGTACCTTTCCCTGTGAAAAAACAAACAAACAAACAAACAAACATATACTACTTAAGGAAAATACCAATTCTCTAGAAAAATGAGACTGACCAAAAGCTGTTTTCTTTGCTATCAATTCTGGGAATCATTTTTTTAAATTTACAGCTTTGTCTGTGTTGGGGTGTATGGAAAATAGGAAAAAAGGAGAAGGGAGGCAAATGCTATTTTCTTCCCATTTAAGAACACATATAGTTAGTGGGTAGATTGACACTTTAATAGTTGGTTTAAACTGGTTGCTTTTTTGGATTAAATAAATGTCTTTAACTGCCACTTGAGTTTTAAATGGGAGAGGATGTGGGCTGTGTTTTATTTTCAACCAGGCTTATTTATATCTAGGTAATAAAAAGTTGAATTGTAGCTAGCTGTTAAAAATATATAGAAAATCTAATCAATATAACTCATTATCACAGTGAAGACAGGGTTAGTTTATGTAAGAGTGAGAAACTTATAACTGAAATATTTTAAATTCAATGGTATACGAAAGTATTAGTCAAAAATGACTTCATAGAAAACATAACTAGGCAAACTAGGCAAGGATTCAGAAAACTTTTTGGCAGGGTAGAGAAGTCCTCTGCCTTTATGAGTTTTCTTTTTTTTTCTTTTTTGGTCAAAACAATTCCCCGTAATAAAACCACTTTCTAACTCAGTGGACTAAAATGACAATTGTTTATTTTCACTTATACATATGTGCTTGAAGCTGTGTTTGCCTGGGTAACTCTGCTTCAATCTGAGGTTCCAGCCTGGCTCGTTTCTTTGCTGCAGAGGCACAAGTCTGATATATGTGTACTTATATTGTGGAGCTCAACTGAAGGGACAACAGCTAGCCAGGACAGTAGTTAAGCTCAACTGTAGAAGTGCATTTCACATTTCTACTTGTATCAAGTTTCTATCATATTATCAGCTAGAGCAAGTCACATGGCAAAGCTAAATAGTAAGGGGCAACAAAATATACTCATTCCACTCTGAGACCAAAACAAATCACATGAGCAAGCCCAAAGTCAATGTTTCAAAGAAATATATTTTACCTACAAGTATGGGAGAAAAGAAGTAAATGTTTTTGAACAATAATCTGCTATAATTGTAACTAGCTATATGATTTGGAGCATATCATTCAATCTCTCTTGCCTAAAATTTCTTCAATAGTATAAGGGAAGAAAGTAGAGAATCAATATGATACTATGATAAACATCAGCTTTGGAGTTGTATAGACCTTGTTAAAATTTCAGGTTTGGCAAGGACTAACTATGGCTCCTGAACAAATCACTAAACCTGATTCTCAGATTGAGTCTTACTTGTATTTGCCTCCAGGGAAATATTGTTATCTGTTGTAGCAAACAGCCCCAAAATTCAGTGACTTAAAACAATAAAAGTTTATTTCTTATTTCTGGCATGATCTGATACAGGTAGGGCAACTATACTAGGCAACTTGATTCTAAACCAGGAGTTAACAGACTACAATCCACAGGCCAAATCTGGCCAGCCTCTGCTTTTATAAAGTTTTGTAACCACACCTATTCATTAACATATTATCTATGGCTATAATAGAAGAGTTGAGTTTTTGCAACAGAGACAGTGTGGCCCATAGACTTAAAACATTTACTATCTGACCCATTATAGAAAAACTTTAGCAATCCTTCTTCAAAGCAGTATATCAGGGATCTAGGGTCCTACATCATGGTTCCACCATGGTGGAGTCTTTCATTTCTAGCCACTCAAACAGAGAAGAGAGAGAATATGGATAATGCCTACAGACTACTTCACTGCCTTCATCCAGAAATAAAATATATCACTTCTCACGGGACATTGCATAAAACCAGTGCCATGACCAACAAGGTGCAAAGGAGGCTAGGAAATATAGAGGCCATTTTAAAATTTTCTATTAAATAAAAGAAATAAAATAAAAATGGAGAATTTTGGGGAAAAAAAATAACCCCATGTAACATTGATGATAGGAATGTTATAGCATTAAACACTAAAGTTGATAAAAGTAAACACATGAAAAAAAAATAAACATCCAAATCAAAAAGAAAAAAAAAACAATAAAGAAGAAATAAAATACTAAATATAAAAGTAGAATTAATGAATAAGGAAAAGAAAAAAGTGGGACTAATATATAAATAACAAGCTAGTTCCCTGAAAAATAGATGAACTACAATCTATCTAGTGAAAAGAAAAAAGGGAAAAACACAAACTAGTAAAAATGGTTGCTGAATGCGAGAAACATGGAGGACTGAGATGTTCCAAGATATCTCCCCTTGAAACAACAATAAGCTGAACATCTAAAACTCAACGAAAAACACCCAAACTGCACACCAGTACGTCTGAGCATGGGATCTGCACATAAGAGCTACCATAGGTCAGAAACTGGGAAGTTGGGCAATAGACTAGGAGAAACAAAGAAGCTGCCTCTTGCAGTCGGAGTTCACTGCAGGAGGAAAGGGAGGAGTGAAGGAGCTGCAGATTCTTTCAACAGTCCTACATGAGAGAACTGTGAGATCCATGCATCCTGCAGCAGTGCCCAGGATTCACGGCAGAAAGCAGAGAAATGGGGATGGCAGAGAAGTGGGGATGGCAGAGAAACAACAGTCAATAATACCAGCCATGGTTGCAAAACACCAGATTGAGCCGCAGCCCCCATTCCCTAACCCAGAGGACACATACCCCATATCCTCCAAAAGCCCAACACCATGGAGCCCCAGGGGAATCTGAGCAAATGCTACCAAAACTGTCACTAACACTGATGGGGACTGAGATTGAGGGTAGCAAACGTGATTGAATATCTATCAGAAAATAAAAAGGAATTATTAAGACTTTATATAAAGCAGGGATCCAAGAGGCTTAAATGTCATCTACTGAAAAGCAAAAGAAAACTCCTTCTTTGCAATAGGCTAAAGAGAAACCTTTATATAATAGATCTTCTTTCTGGAAAAGAAGCAGAATATATTACCATTAATGCTCAGGGGAGAAATAGTCCATTCAAAACCATGAACAACAAAGGTAACAAGGCATCTCAGAAAGAAAGAGAAAAATCTCCAGAAAATAAGCTTACAGACATAGAAATATGTGATTTAAATGACAGAGACTGAAACTCAATGAGATCCAAAAAATCCATATCAACAATTTCAGGAATAGAAAAAGAACTAGACGATCAGAATAAATTCTTTAGCAAGAAGATTAAAAGCCTCAAAAAGAACCAAATAGAACTTCTGGATATGAAGAACACACTGCAAGAGTTGAAAAATGAAATAGCAAGTTTGGGAAATAGAGTCAACCAAATAGAAGAAATAGAAGAAAGGATCAGTGATATCGAAGACAGAAATCTAGAAATAAATCAGAAGGAAGAAGAGAGAAATTGAAGAATGAAAAATAATGAAAAAGATATACAAGAGTTAGCTGAAAAGATATACAAGAACTAGCTGAATTGGTCAAAACAATTCCCCGTAATAAAACCATAAGAGGAAACATAAGAATAATGGGCATTATCAAAGGGAGGAAAAGGATCAGGGATTAAAAAGCATTTTCAGACAAATAGTTGAAGAGAATTTCCCAAATCTTAGGAATGAGCTGGAGCTTGGAATTCAAGAAGACAACAATTATCTCAATCCAAAAGACCTTCTCCAAGACACATTGTATTAAAATTATCAAAAATCAACAATAAAGACAGAATTCTCAGGGCAACCAGGGAAAAGAAGATGATAATCTATAAAGGAAAAACCATGAGATTATCATTGGACTTCTCAGCACAAATTTAACAAGCTAGAAAACAGTGGAATCAAATATTCAAACTATTATATAAAAGGAATGACCAACCAAGAATAATATATCCAGCTAAGCTCTCCTTCAGAAATGAAGGAGAAATTAAGACCTTTCCAGACAAACAAAAATTGAGAAAATTCTCCATTACAAAGCGTGCATTATAGGAAATACCGAAAGGAGACAGCTCACTTAAAACAAAGACAAAAAAAATACATAATTAGTAGCAAGACAACTAGCAGGCAGATGGAAGCAGAGGAGTGCACCCTTACTAAGAACAGGGCATTATAAGCTTAAATAATGAGAAGAAATTTGCTATAGCAAGATAGTAATGAATGTTCAACATACATAGGGACAAATTGAGACAACAATAACTGAAAAGAGGAGGATTCAAAGATCCAGATTTTCAAAGGAGAATGGAGACAAGGCATATGAAGAAGAAAATGGATGACAGTACATATATAACTATCCTTTATATGCGTAATGGTAACCGCATGCTGAACATTCGGAACTGAAGTATCTAACATAAAACAAGAAGGACCAGAGGGAAAATCCACAAAGCCAACCAAACAAAAACAAAACAAAACAAAATAAAACAAAACAGAAACCCAAGGACAATGAAGTAATGGAAACACCAAGCTACCATAAAGCAAAAGATAAAATAACCATAAGAATACCTCATATTTCAATAATCTCCCCAAAAGTAAATGGACTGAATTCACCAATAAAAAGTCAGAGGTGTACTTTGGATCGAAAAACAAAACCCAACCATATGCTGGCTCCAGAGACACATCTCAGTTCCAAGGACAAATATAGACTCAAAGTGAAAGAGTGGAAAATCATATTTCAAGCAAATGGCATTCAGAGAAGAGCGGGAGTAGCAATACTTATATCGGATGAAATAGACCTCAAAATAAAAAAGGCAAAGAAAGATACTAAGGGAGACTTCATAATGATAAATGGAGTTATGCACCAAGAAGACATAATGCTTATTAATATCTATGCTCTCAACAAGGAGCCTCAAATATATAAAACAGTTAAATAGAACTAAAATAAGAAACAGACCAAAACACTATCATAGTAGGGGACCTAAATACTCCACTGTTGGATATGGACAGATCATTCAAACAGAAAGTCAACAAGAAAATCACATCCTTAAATGACACATTAGACCAACTGTATGTAATTGACATTTACAGAGCATTTCAACCCAAAACAACTGTTTATACATTCTTCTCTAGTGCAAATAGAACATTCTCAAGAATTGACAACATACTGGAACACAGAAATAGCCTCAACAAATATAAAAAGGAGGAAATCAGACCAACCATATTCTCTGATCATAATGCTTTGAAGCTAGAGATCAACTACAGAAAGAAAGCAGGAAGAACCACAGATACATGGAGATTAAACAATATGCTACTGAATAACTGGGTCAGAGAATAAATGAAAAGAAAGATCAAGAGATATATAGAAACAAATGATATTGATAGTACAACATACCAAAACTTTTGGGACATGGCAAAAGCGGTCATAAGAGGAAAGGTCCTATCATTACAGGCCTACCTCCAAAAACAAGAATGAGCCAAAATGAACAACCTAATGCTTCATCATTAAAAACTAGAAAAGGAAGAACAAATAAGGCCTAAAGTCAGCAGGAGGAAAGAAATAATCAAAATTAGAGCAGAAAAACAGAAACCCAAATAAACAACAACAAGCTACATCTTAAAAAAAAACTAGAAAAGGAAGAACAAATGAAGCCTAAAGCCAGCAGAAAGAAAGAAATAATCAAAATTAGAGCAGAATAAAATAAAATTGAAAACAAAGAAACAAACAAAAAACAACAGAAAAAATAAATGCAACAAAGTGCTAGTTAATTGAGAAGGTTAATAAAATTGACGAATCCTAGCTAGATTCAATAAAGAAAAAAGAAAAAAGACACAATTAAACAATCAAAGATGAAAAGGGGAAATTACAACAGATACTGCAGAAATACAAATAATCACACACCATATTTAATAATCTAGAAGAAACGGACCAGTACACAGAAAGATACAACCTTTCTAGACTGAATCAAGAAGAACTGAAAAATCTAAATAGACCTATTAGCAGTATGGAAATTGAAACAATCATCAAAAACTTACCAAAAAGTAAAAGTCCAGGACCAGATGACTCCAACAGTGAATTCTACCAAATTATCAAAGAGAATTTAATACCTATTCTACTCAAACTCTTCCAAAATATCAAAGGGGAGTCTGGAGCCAGCATATGGTTGGGTTTTGTTTTTGATCCAAAGTTCACCTCTGACTTTGTATTGGTGAATTCAGGGGAGTCTCAACTCATTTTATGAGGCCAATATTACTTTGATACCAAAACCTGGTAAAGATAACACACAAAAAAGTAAACTACAGTCCAATATCTCTCATGAACAAAGATGCAAAACTCCTAAATAAGATACTAGCAAAGCGAATACAGCAACATATTAAAAACATTATACACCATGATCAAGTAGGCTTCATGCCAAAGGCACAGGAATGTTTCAACATATGCAAATCGATTAATGTGATACACCACATAAACAAATTAAAAAATAAGAATCATATGATCATATCAATAGATGCATAAAAAGGCTTCAACAAGATACAGCATCCATTTGTGATCAAAACACATAACAAAATCAGTATAGAAGAAAAGCATCTTAACAAAATAAAGGCCATTATGACAAACCCTCAGCGAACAATATACATAATGGTGAAAAACTAAAAACATTCTCTCTAAGATCAGGAACAAGGCAAGGCTGTCCATTATTGCCACTGTTATCAATATAACATTGGAGGTCCTAGTGACTACAATCAGACAAGAGAAAGATATAAAATCATCCAAATAGGAAACCAAGAAGTCATACTATCACTATTTGCGGATGACGTGATTCTTTATACAGAAAACTCTAAAGATTCCACAAGAACACTACTAGAGAAAATAAGCAAATAGAGTAAAGTCTATGGATACAAAATCTACGTTAAAAAATCCATAGCGTTCCTATACTCTAATAATGAAGTGTCTGAAACATAATTCCTTTTGCAATTGCAACAAAAAGAATAAAATACCTAGGAATAAATATAACAAAACATGTGAAGGATGTATATAATGAAAACTATAAGACCCTATTAAAAGAAATCGAAGGAGATACAAAGAAATGGAAAGATATTCCGTGTTCTTGGAATGGAAGAATAAACATAGTTAAAATGATCTTACTACTGAGAGCATTATACAAATTTAATGCAATTCTCATCAAAATCCCATTGTTATTTTTTAAAGAAACAAAACAAAAAATAATCAGATTTATATGGAAGCACAAAATACCCTGAATTGTCAAAGCCATCTGAGACAAAAGACTGAAGCTGGAGGCATCACTCTGCCCAACTTCAAATTATACTACAAAGTGACAATAATCAAAATGACATGGTATTGGCAGAAAAATAGACACACAGACCAGTGGAACAGAATCGAGAGTCCAGAAGGAAACCCATGTTTGTATGAGCTAATAATTGTCAAAAAACAAACAAACAAATAAACAAAAAACATACAGTGGAGAAAGGAAAGTCTCTTCAATAAATGATGCTGGGAAAATGGGAAAGCCACATACAAAACAATGAAACTAGACTGTTGTCTATCATAACACACCAAAATTAACTCAAAATGGATTAAGGACCTGAATATAAGACCTGAAACAATAAAATGCATAGAAGAAAACATAGGAACTAAACTCGAAGACCTTGGACTTAAAGAAGATTTTATGAGTTTGACCTCAAAGGCAAGGGAAGTAAAAGCAAAAATAAATGAATGGGACTACGTCAAATTAAAAAGATTCTGCACAGCAAAAGAAACTGTCAGCAACGTAAAGAGACAATCATCCAAATGGGAAAATATATTTCCAGGCAACGCCTCCAATAAGGGCCTAATCTCCAAAATATACAAAGAAATCATACAACTCAATAAGTAAAAACAAATGATCCAATCAAAAAATGGGCAGAGGACCTAATACATTTCTCCCTAGAGGACATACAAATGGCTAACAAATATATGAAAAGATGCTCAACATTGCTAGCTATTAGGGAAATGCAAATCAAAACCACAATGAGATACCATCTCACACCTATTAGAATAGCTATAATCAATAGGACAAGTCATAACAAATGTTAGAAAGAATGCGGAGAAAAATGAACTCTCATACACTGCTGGTGGGACTGCAAATTAGTACAACCACTATGGAAAACATTATAGAGGTTCCCCAAAAAACTAAGAATTGACTTACCATATGATCCAGCAATCCCTCTCCTGGGTATTTACCCCAAAGGCTTGAAAACTCATATCCTAAAAGATATTTGCACACCAGTGTTCATAGCAGCATTATTCATGGTGGCCAGGAGTACATGGAAGCAACCAAAGTATCATACAATAGATGATTGGCTAATACAGTTGTGGTACATATATACAGTAGAATATTATTCAGCCATAAAAGATGCAATAGTGCCATTTACGACAATATGGATTGACCTCAAGATAATCATGCTAATCAAAATAAGCCAGACAGAAAAAGTTGAAAATCACATAATATCACTTATCTGTGGGATATAAACCTAAAAGCAGCAAATGAATAGGACAAACAGAGACTCGTGGACATGGACAAGAGACTAGTGGTAACCAAAAGGTAGGGGTGAGCACAGAGTGGGGAGGTAGATGGGATAAATGGGGTCAAATACGTGGTGGCAAAAGGAAGTCTGACTCTGGGAGGTGAACACACAATATAAATATAAATGTTCAGCTGAAACTTGCCAGATTTCGTTAACCAGTACCACCATAAAAATTAATTAATTCATTCATTAATTAATTATAGATAGATAAATAAAAGTTGCTTATCGAGGCAGGGTGAAAGAAATAGAGAGAAAAGGTATGAAAGTAAATATTCTCTGAATATTGTTTTCTAAATAAAGTTATAACTTTGAACTGTGTATATATCTTATATACTCAAAGATAAATTTGTATCAAAAAGTAAGCAAAACTTAAAACTGAGCACAGATAGGAACAGATAATCCTAATTCGTATGAAATTTGTAATAACCACAGAAAAGAATCATTTTAAGCAATTCTTACATAGATATGTATACACACTTAGATGTTTACAAACTGTCAAATAGTTAAGATAAAAAAGCAAAGAAGTCATAATTCAGTCATTAAAATAGTGGGAATATTGGTATTGCAATTTTTCTACTGTATATATATTGTAGGATAAGCCAGGAGATAGTTAATTTTTTTATGGACCAAAATTTTAAGTGTTAGAGAAAAGAAAACCAAATACAAAATCAAATAAGGTAAAACTCTGTAGTATTAAATTTGAATTGGAAATATATTTTTAAAAATTTAGTTTATATTAATATATGCTAGTTCTATCCCTCAAAGGTATTAAAATAATAACATAATTAGCACTCAGATCTTGATGTATAAGAACCATTTTCCACTAGAAGGAACTCGTGTGGAGAATTGGCTGAATGCACATCTGTGGCAGGGAAAATTAAAGGAAGCCTGAATGATTTTGTGGTATAAAGCAAAGAAAGGCTCAAAGAATAATGGGAACATGTCAAAAGGATACAGGAGCCAGCATGAAAGGACTCACATTGGCCAAACTGGGGGAAATTTGAGCATAAAATCAATAGTGACTCTTAACTGATAATAAAATATTGAAAGAATTTAAATACATGCATCCATAGTAATAAAATAATATAGATTTTTTAGACTGCTATTTTTGGAGGACCTGTAGTTCATTCCTGGCTAATAAGAGAAACTTTTTTTTATAAGTGAAAGCCAGTTAATAAAATGACAGAATTAGAAAATCACCATTTTGTAACATCCAGTGAAATATTTGATTCAGTAAATATTACAAGTCAGTAACAATAGCTGTAGTCAGGTAAGTGGAGGCATGAGCATTTCAGGGCTACTTTAGGGAAGGATCCCAGGTTCTCAAGGCATGAGATCAAGATCATGCGCCATTAAAAGTAGGGCTGCCAAGACTAAGCAGGTTGCCAGGGCCCTAGTCAAGGCAACAGTATGCTAGAGACTTAATTCTGAGAAGTAACTAAAGGTAAAGTTAGGAATGAGAGAGCAGTAGCCTAGACCTACAAACTGGAAAAGCTGCAGCTGTGAGCATGAGTTATATCCAATTACAGCACACCCAGGCACACTAGCTATCACAAACTGGTGAGTTTAAGACTCATTAGGAGTCATTATTAATCATGATTCTCATTAGCAAGATATTGTTGAAGGACCCTGGTCATACTCCTCTTTAATTCCTGTAATTCCCTGAATGTTCGCCACATATATATTAATGTTTGTTCTTTCTTTTAAGTAAAGGAACACTTTACTACCTAAAGCAGAATAGCATCACTTAGTAGTTTATTAAAAATACAAATCACAAGCTTCTCCCCAAACCTACCGAATCTCTTTATTTTAACAAAATCTCCAGGTGATTCATGCACATCAAAATTTAAGAAGCCCTGGTATGGCAGGCACTTGGAAGAACTTAGCTGAAAGCAGGCATAGGAGATGTCATAGAGCTGTGGAAGATGGTTCCTGGAATGTCTAAGTATTCTCCATCAAGTGTGCACCCCACTCCACTCTCTTTTCCTCTCTCAGATCTATATCACTGGCTTGCAAACAAATGCTCTCCACCTGTGAGGATGTGAGATGAATCAGGATGGAGCTTGAGGATGGATGGGAGAAAGAAAATATGTCAAGAGAAGAGCAATTACACTAATGATAGTTAAGGAAAAGGGCTGGCAGAGATGGCTGAAAAAAGGACAAATAATTTTAGTTGAAGTTTCCATTTTAACAATGACTTCTTATACACCAAAGCTCTAATCTAAAGGACTGGCTTTGAAATTCAGAATCACAAGCTTGAGATGCCACCAGGATGAACTTTGTCAGGTTATATAAACTCTGTGCTTCAGTCTCCCCATATTTGAAATGGGGATGATATTACCTACCAGCCAGGGTTGTGAAGATTAAATGAGCCAAGTAGCTGCCCAATATTACAGGTACACTAACTAATGCCCAGCTGTGATCTGAAGCCAGCCATGTGGCTCCAGCACCAATCAGTGTTTCTGAACTATGTTGTGCTGTCACTCTGAAAAATGAAAAGAGAACTTGAAACAGTCTCCTCAATCACAGCTTTGATGAACAGTCATTTCCAGATCTTTCTCTCTTGTGATAATCTAGAATCCTTAGAGAATATGGGTTTTTGTGTCTGTTGTGAAAAGCTCAACCTATATTTCTCCCCTTACCCCATCACTGTGGATGCTCTCTGAGCATAATGGAGACCTTAGTTAACTCTCAGTTAATCAAAGCGTTTGAGTCTGGGATTATAAAAAGCCTTGTTAGTGGCCACATCAGGTGACTTGGAGAGATGTTTAATCAAAAGTTAATCACGATTTCATTTATTTACACCACAGGGAAAGTCTTGAGGTTTAGTTTTCTGAACTAAAGTGAACTAACCTCATTTAACTCTGATGTTTATGCCTGTCAATGGAAAATATCAAAGCAACACAAGACGAGGAGGAAAAAAGTATATAAAGTGAAGACAAGTGTGACACAAAAACAGGGAGAATTGCAGCGCAGTGTGGTAAACAAATTGATAAACTTTAAAATCAAATAAACCTGAATGAAAGAACTGTGCGCCCCTGTTAAGTAACTTCATCCCTCTGCACTTCTATTTCTCCTTCTCTAAAGAGGGGATAATGCCATCCACTTCACAGAGATTTTGTGAAAGTTCCAGGAAATAAGCTATGTAAAGTATTTGTATGTAGCCCTATAGATGGTAGCCACTCAATAAATGGTAATTAGTATCTTTTTGGACAAGTAATTCTAATAATGTCAGATGTTTAGGGAGTTAATACACGCAGCTCTACATTCACAGCAACAAGTTGTAGAGGTTGCACATAAAGCTAGTGCTTGTATTTAGTGAAAAATATACTTGCTAAAAGTAATATTTACAAATATACATTGCTTGTGTTAGCTGCTCTTTACAGAGTAAATGAAAGGGGAAATGAAATATCCATTTGAAGAGCTTCTAGTCAGCTAAGACAGCACAATTACAAACCTAAAAGAAAAATTACACGTGTGCATAACCAAATACAAAGAAAAGCCTTTGAGGTCAAGGATGAAAAGATAACATTAGCTTAAATTCTATGCTTTACATTGTAAACAATCATATTGCTATTCTTGTTATTTCAGATAATACTAATTACTAAAAATTAGGAAAAGTCTAGAATGTGGTAAACACTTTAAAAGTGCTTTATATTTAATAACTTATTTAGTATTATAACTGTAACTGCAGAACCAGCTCAAAATGGTCCTATCCTATTTCTAACAAGATACTGAGTTGCTTTTCAGAAACAACAGACCAAAACTGCAAGTTACACAGCTGAAATATGCACAGAGAGAATTTGACCCCCAGCCACACCCAGAATCAAAGTCTCACCACCCCACCATGGAACCAAAGAATTGGGTCATTACCAGAACTTGAGCACCAGAACACGTTCAGAAGCAAAGAGTCCATTATCCAGGAAGATCCAGTGCTGCAACACCTTAACATCTTACCATAAATGAACAAGTTCCAAAGCTCTCCGATCAAAACCTGCTTCGCCAGCACTTCTAACTCCTTAAAACTCACCTCAAACTCTGAATCAGGGAGACAGATTTGAGTAGTGCATCCTGTCTCCTGCCAGTTGACTCAGCATTAAATAAATAGCTCTTCTTTTTTTCAAAGTTCCAGTGTCATAACTTCGGTTCTTATGCATACTAGATAGCAGGCCCTTGCTCAGTAACATAACCATATGAGGGAAGTCATTTTATTATTCTAATTTTAGAAATGAAGATACTGGGGCACAGAGAGGTAAAGTAATTTACCTAGGGTCACACAGCTAGTAAGAAGTAAAGTTGGAACTCAACACCAGTCTTCTCCAGAGTCCTGAGCCATGCCATATCAGATGTTGAATCCATTTCCCATCACACAGATAAGACCATCTGCTTACAAATATAAATGAAGAAAAAGGCAAACAAGAATATTAAGTGTTGAAAATTGTTTTCCCTGTAAAATATAAAGTGACATAACCAACATGGAGACAATGCTGGGAAGACAGTTGTTCAAAATTTACTCCATTTAATGTGTATAATATTTTACTGTTGTCAAGTTTGCTGTCTCGGTTTCTACATGGCCGATGATAACTCAAAGCTTCTGTGATTATTTTGTTCTATACTGCTTTGCAGGCCTTGAATATTTACTCTCGGGCTCATGAAGCCAGCTGCAAAGTGTAGCTAATCAATTACAGCAGCCAGAAATAGTATATATTCATGAGTACAGCAGTGGCCTTTAACCCACAGAGCAAGAACATTTCAGAGGATAGAAAACCAAACCTTGCGGCCCAACTTCAACTTTCACCCCAATTTCCCATCCTCAGCAGACCCAGAGAAGTCATTTTCAGCCTAGTCTCTTGATGATAGTCATCTGCATCACGAAACTATTAACCACCATGTGCCTTCCTACTTAACTCAATGTGTTCTGAGCCTGATAACCAAGACTGCTAGGGAGCAGCTCAGGACTGGAGTTAATAGGGAGACTCAATTGCATTTCACTCCAGAGGGGGCCGCTTACAGATAAGTGCTGAGATAATCAGCCAAGCAGCTTATGTCTCAGCCATCCCCACTGCTGTCACTGATTGTTTCTTACCTTGGAAAATTCAAAAACATTTATTGATAAATACAAGTGACAACTGAAATGTTATGAAAATCACCTCCTTATTTTCTTAATTGAGATTGGACACAGCAAGTAACATTTCCCCAGGCATGTTTTGTTTTCCCTTACAATTCTTCCTTCCAAATATTTTATGTTAAATCTCAGTCTTTGAGACTAAAAAATAATGTTTAGTCAACAACAGCTTTCTTAGTTAGATACACATGGCTTTATCTGCAACAGAAAATACCTGTGATAATAAAGCCTAATTGATTGCTTAAGAGGGAAAAGATGTGATTCGTGCTTTTATATATTTTTAAGATCTTAAATTTATCTCTTGATAAGCCAAAAAGTATTTTTATAGAACTATTATGTAAACATTTTTGTTTCAGGTACTGTGGTTTACACAGAATGTATCATCATCAAATATATACCAGATACATTACACACCAAAGATTCAAGTAAATAAGGTAAAATCCTACCATCACAGGTTTTGACTGTCAGCTACATACTTCTCCACTGCCTGACCTTCAGTCTCACTTAGGATCATAGATTATGCACAAAAGGGCTACTGATCCAGGAATAGAGCCCTCAAAAGAAAAGAGGAAAGGTATGAAAGTAAATTTTCTTATTCTCTGTTTGTCCAATGGAAGGAAAAACAAAAGAATGGGATGCTTTTCTACCAGGAGACCCTAAACATTAGAAAAAGGAGTTAGGATATAAAATGATCATTAAATATTTTTTTTTTAAGAAAAGTGATGCCTTGATTTCTTAGAGAAATGTTTTAGAAAGTTTAATCTGGAAAACATGCAGAATTGGTAGAGGTCAATATTAGAAGCAGGAAGGTGAATTAACAAAACTACTATGGGATTTAGGCAGGGAATAATTAAATGAGCCTGGGATGAGAAATCTGCTTCTGTTCAAAGTGGAGAAATAGGGACTATATTCACTTTCCCACCTGAAACAAGATAATAAATAAAACATATACTCTAATGGCCTTCAGATATTAGATATCAGGCATAGGACAATGATTCCTACAAAAGCAGAAACAGATGAGGTACACCCTATGATTGCCCAGCTTACTGTCAAGACAGAGTTCTCAAGCCACCGCACAAGCAGTGTGAACCGAGACAGAACACAACCATCTTCCTGCCTCAAGAAGATGGAATTGGAGGTTCAAGGAGGCCAAGGCAGCTAAAGTTTAAAGGCATAATGACAGAAAGGAGACAGTTGCATAAAGACAAAGGTCCAGAGATCTGCAGAGGGTCCTCCTAAGTCTTAAGGCTAATACTGATCAGCACAATAATGTAAAAAGCAAAGTACCTTAGGCTGAGGACAGAACCATCCAAAATCCTTGGAGAACATGTAGGGCCTTGAATACTTTATGTTTCAACCAACCTGAGTGGGAAAACCTTATAATTCACAGGATATTGGACTAAGTACTCAGAAAAGTATAGACTCAGTTGTAGGAAAGAAACTAGTTCTAGATTAAAGGCCACCTAACAAAGCATAAAAATAATCTAAATACATCTGAGAACAAATCGCATGAATATTTACACGAACCCCTAAATATCCAGCACCCACAAAAATAAAATTAACAATGCCTGGCATCCAATCAAGAATTACCAGGTGTGCAAAGAAGCAGGAAAATGCACCTAATAATGAGAAAGAAGTCAATCAATAGAAACAAACCCCAAAGTAATACAAATGTTAGAATTATTAGATGAGAACAATAAAACAAACAAAATTACATTTTATACGTTTAAGAAGGCATAAAAAAGATTCCGCATGCTAAATAATGATATGGATCATATACAAAGACTCAAATTAAATTTAGATAAAAACTACCATGTCCAAGATGAAAAATACACTGGATAGGTTTAACAACAAATTAGACACTAGAAAAGAAAATATTACTAAACTCAAAATAATATCAATGGGAATCATCAAAAATGAAATACAGAGAGTTTGGAGAACCATGGCGAAGTGAGAGACATCCCTTGATCTCTCTCCTTAAAGAACAAAAAGCTGAACATCTAAAACTGAACAAAAAATACCCAAACTACATACCAGCATGTCTGAGAGTGAGATCTGCACATAAGAACTGCCACAGGTCAGAATCCCCAATGTAGGACAGTGGAATGGGAGAAACAAAAAAGCTGCCTCTCTCAGCCAGAGCTCCCTGTAGGAGGAGGGGGAGGGTAAAAGGTGTGGTGAGTTCCCTGAACAGCAGAGCCTGGAAGAGCTGTGAACTCCACACAGCTGGTGGCAAGGACTAGTCATGAGGACAGAGAGCAGAGAAGCAGGGAGAACAGAGAAACAGCAGTTGATTTTTATCAACCGAGGCTGAGCTACAGTCCTCATTCCTCAACCCAGAGGGTCCCTCCCTCCATAACCTCCAAGACTGAACGACGCGGTGCCCCAGGGTAATCTGAGCAAACACTTCCGAAACTGTCAATAACACTTACAGGGACTGAGTCTGAGGGTAACGAGCGTGACTAAACATCTATAAGGAAAAAAAGGCATTATTAAGACTTTATATAAAGCAGGAATCCAAGAGGCTTACATGCCACCTACTGGAAATGAAAAGAAAAACATCATCTTTGCAGCAGGCTAAAGAGAGAGCTTTATATAATAAATCTTCTTTCTGGAAAAACAACAGAATACACTTCCATTAATGCCCAGGTGGAGAAATAGTCCATGAAACACCATGAACAATCGAGGTGCCAAGGCATCTCAGAAAGAAAAAAAAAATCTCCAGAAAATGATCTTACAAACATAGAAATATGCAATTTACATGACAGAGAATTCAGCATGGTACTTCTGAAAAAGCTCAATGAGATCCAAAACAACTCAAATCAACAATTTGAAGAATTGAAAAAACAGCTAGATGAGCAGAGCAAGAAGATAGAAACCCTCAAAAAGAACCAAATAGAAGTTCTAGAGATGAAGAACACACTGCAACAGATAAATAATGAAATAGCAAGCTTGGGAAATAAAGTCGACCAAATGGAGGAAAGAATCAGTGATATCAAAGACAGAAATCTAGAAATAAATCAGAAGGAAGAAGAGAGAAGCCAAAGAATGAAAAATAATGAAAGAGAAATTCAATAACTACCTGATGCCATAAGGAGAGGAAACATATGAATAATGGGCATTACCAAAGGCAAAGAAAAGGAGCAGGAACTAGAAAGTATTTCCAGACAAATAGTTGACGAGAATTTCCAAAATCTAAGGAATGAGCTGGAGATTAGAATTCAAGAAATCAACAGAACACCCAATTATTTCAACCCAAAAAGGCATTCACCAAGACACACTGTATTAAAATTAACAAAAATCAACAGCAAAGACAATTCTCAGGGAAGCCAGAAAGAAAAAAAAACTGTAACTTATAAATGTAAACCCATTAGTTTATTCTCAAACTTCTCAGCACAAACATTACAAGCCAGAATGGAATGAAATCAAATATTTAAACTATTAAGTGAAAGAAACTACCAGCCTAGAATAATGTATCCAGCAAAGCTCTCCTTTAGATATGAAGGAGAAATTAAGACTTTTCCAGCCATATAAAAATTGAGGAAATTCTCCACTATGAGGCCTGCACTACAGGTAATAGTGAAAGGGGTCATCTCGCCTAAAACAAAATGAAAAAAAAAAAAAAAACATAAGTAAAGTGACTATCAGGCAAATAGAAGCAGAGGGGGGTAGCCCTTACTAAAAACTGGGCATTATATGTTTAAATAAGAAGAAGTAAATTGTTATAACAAGATAGTAATGAATGTTCAGCATACTTAGGAACAAATTGAGATAATAATGACTGAAAAAGTGGGAATTCAGATCCAAATTCAAAAAGGAGAATGGATATAAGGCATGCGAAGAAGAAAATTGACAATTGTATATATATATATATAACTATCCTCTACATATTCATAATGGCAACCACATGCCAAAGATTCAGAACCATTGTACAAAACATAAAACATGAAATACCAGAGGGAAAACCCACAAAAGCCAACAAAAATAAAACAGAAGCACAAGGACAAGGACACAATGGAAAAACCGAGCTACCAGAAAGCAAAAGATAAAATGGCTATAAGAAGACCTCATATTTCAATAATTGCCCAAATGTAAATGGACTGAATTCACCAATAAAAAGGCACAGAGATGCAGATTGGATCAAAAAACAAAACCCAATCATATGCTGCCTCAAGGAGACACATCTCAGCATCAAAGACAAATATAGACTCAAGTGAAAGGATGAAAAATGATATATCAAGCAAATGGCATTTAGAGAAAAGTGGGAGTAGCGGTACTAATATCTGACAAAATAGACTTCAAAATAAAAAAGGTAAAGAAAGATACTGAGGGACACTTTATAATGATAAAGGGAATCATGCGCCAAGAAGACATAACACTTATTAATATCTTTGCTTCCAATTAGGGAGCCTCGAAATATGAAAAACAATTACTAGTAGACCACA
>NW_006440820.1:357910-364183 GCF_000325575.1 Pteropus alecto
ACAGTGATGATTCAACATACATAAATTGATTAATGTGATACACCACATAAACAAATTAAAAAATAAAAATCATATGATCATATCAATAGATGCAGAAAAGCCTTAGATAAGATTCGGCACCCATTTATGATCAAAACACTTAACAAAATTGATATAGAAGCAAATTACCTTAATATAATAAAGGCCATATGTGACAGACCCTCAGCCAACATTATACTTAATGGTGAAAAACTAAAAACCTTCCATCTAAGATCAGAAACAAGGCAAGGCCGTCCACTATCACCGCTGTGATTCAATATAACATTGGAGGTCCTAGCGAGTGCAATCAGGCAAGAGAAAGATATACAAGGCATCCAAATAGGAAACAAAGAAGTCAAACTGTCACTATTTGTGGATGACATGATTCTCTATATAGAAAACCCTAAAGCCTTCAGAACACTACTAGAAACAAGAAGCAACTACAGTAATTTTCTGGATACAAAATCAACGTTCAAAAATCCATAGCATTCCTGTACCGTAATAGTGATGTGTCAGAAAAAGAAGTGGAAAAAAAGAGTTCCTTTTGCAATTGCAACAAAAAGAATAAAATACCTAGGAATAAATTTAACAAAACATGTGAAGGACTTATATAATGAAAACTATAAGACCCTATTAAAAGAAATTGAAGAAGACACGAAATTGGAAGATACTCCATGTTCTTGGATTGGAAGAATCAACATAGTTAAAATGACCTAAAGCGTTATACAGATTTAATGCAATCTCCATCAAAATCCCATTGGCATTTTTTAAAGAAATAGAACAAAAAATTATCAGATTCGTATGGAAGAACAAAAGACCCCAAATTGCCAAAGCCGTCCTGAGAAAAAAGAATGAGGCTGGAGGCATCACTCTGCCCGACTTCAAATTAAACTACAAAGAGACAGTAATCAAAATGGCATGGTATTGGCAGCAAAACAGACACATGGACCAGTGGAACAGAATCGAGAGTCCAAAAGTAGACCCATATTTACATGAGCAAATAATTTTCGATAAAAAAGTTAAAAACATACAGTGGAGAAAGAAAAGCCTCTTCAATAAATGGTGCTGGGAAAACTGGAAAGCCACATGCAAAACAATGAAACTGGACTATTGTCTACCACAATACACCAAAATTAACTCAAAATGGATTAAGGACCTGAATATAAGACCTGAAACAGTAAAATGCATAGAAGAAAACATAGTAACTAAACTCAAGAACCTTGGACTTAAAGAGGATTTTATGAATTTGACCTCAAAAGCAAGGGAAGTAAAAGCTTAAATAAATGAATGGGACTACATCAAACTAAAAAGCTTCTGCTCAACAAAAGAAATCATCAATGAGGTAAAGAGAGAACCATCCAAATGTGAAAATATATTTGCAAGCAATGCCTCTGATAAGAGCCTAATATCCAAACTATACAAAGAAATCATATATTAAATGACAATAAAAAGCAAATGATTCAATCAAAACATGGGCAGAGGACCTGAACAGACACTTCTCCCTACAAATGGCCTACAAACATGAAATGATGCTCAACATCACTAGCTATTAGGGAAATGCAAACCAAAACCACAATGAGATATCATCTCACACCTATTAGAATAGCTATAATCAACAGGACAAGTAATAACAAATGTTGTAGATAATGAAGAGAACAAAGATCCCTTATACACTGCTGGTGGCACTGCAAATTGGTACAGCCACTATGGAAAACAATATGAAGGTTCCTCAAAAAACTAAGAATTGATCTACCATATGATCCAGTAATCCCTCTACTGGGTATTTGAAAACCCATATCTAAAAAGAAATTTGCACACCAATATTCATAGCAGCATCATTAACGGTGTCCAGGACGTGGAAGTAACTGAAATGTCCTACGACAGATGATTGACTAAGGAATCTGTGGTACATATATACAATGGAATATTAGCCATAAGAAGAGATGAAATAGTGCCATTGGCAACAACATGGATGGACCTCAAAATAATCATATTAAGCGTTATAAGCGTAACAGAAAAAGTTGAAGATCACATGACACCACTTATATGTGAGATATAAACCTAAAAGCAACAAATGAACAAGACAAACAAACAGAGACTCATGGACATGGAGAATAGACTAGTGCTTACCAGAGGGTAGGCGGGTGTGGGGTGGGTGGAGATTGACAGGGTAAAAGGGATCAAATATGTGGTTACAGAATGATATCTAACTATGGGAGGTGAACACTCTTTGTAAATATATATATTCCTTACTGTTAAAGTATAAAAAAAAAGAGAGTCTTTCAGTAACCTTAATTATAATAAATAGCTTAAGAAAAAAATAAAAACTTATTTTACAAATAAAAACTTAAGAATGAACAGAGTATAAGTGAGCTCCAGAACAACTTTGCATGGCTTGACATGCATGTAATTGAAGTCCACAAAAAAATAAAAATAAAAAAAAATACTTGAAGAAAAATGGCTGAAATTTTTCTAATTTGACGAAAACTATAAACTTACAGATATCTTTCAAAATGGTTGAAAGATTTTCTCTTACATAAAAAGTCTGAAAGAATTCTTTATCAGCAGACCCGCACTAGAAAAAGTATTAAAGGAAAATCTTCAAGCAGAAGGAAATAGTCTATACAAGGAATGAAAAGCACCAGACATGGTAAATAGGTGGGTAAATGAATATTTTTTTTGTTATTTTTAATTTATTTAAAGATAACTGACTATGAAGTGTAAAGTAATAATGTATTGTGAGTTTATAACACATATGTTGTATAAGTAAAATGACACAAAGACTAGTGTAGAAAGATGGAACTATATTGTTGTAATGTTCCTATACTATATTGGAAGCAGTAAAATATTACTTGAAGATAATTCAATAAATTTAAAATGTATGTATAAACCCTAAGAAAACCAAAATAAAATTATAGCAAATAATCTAACAAAAGAGATATGAAATAACTTTTTAAAAAATCTCCTCACTCCTCACTTAGAGCACAAAACATGTTGGTCATTTGTTGGAGGCACACCTTTCCTTTGCTTGGTGACTGTGGTTCTTCATTGGGCAGCAGAAGCAGCACGGTAGTCAGAGAAGTGGCCTAAGACATTGGCATTGGGTTAAAAAAAATGGCCCAAATCAAGCATGCTGCTGATAAAGCCATGAGTGGAAAAGTGCTCAGCAAATGGCTGGCCACTAAGGCTGCCAAGAAAAGTGCCCACTCTACCTGCAGGGTGAAAAAGCTTCATCGCTACAGGCCCCTGAATCTTTGCACTTTGAGAAACCCATCCTTACCAGAAATTAACTGAGCTTCTGATCTGGAAGTTGCCTTTCCTTATGTTGGGGAGGGAGATCACACAGGATTTCAAAACCGATTTGAGGTTTGTCAACCAATGGTCATTGCGTCTATTCAAGGTCAACAGGAATCCCCAATTTGGGGCATAGTGAAGCAGGAAACTTTATTCAGTGTTCAAATGTGATACAGTAGGGCTATAAGAACACCAAAGCTGCGGAACAGCTCAATACTGTTACAGCTCAATTATTAAGCAATATAGCTGTGGAAGAGCAAGGCTGTGAGGCAGCCCAAGGATGAGACAGCACTGAGGTTAGATAGCTCTGCTCTGCTGTTTCATCTTTGGTGTATCAGCTCCAGTACAGTATATACAACGTGCAGTCGTCTATAGAAAGGGAAAGTGCACTCCCAGAGCCAGAGGGGAATTTACTTACAGAGAGAGGAGTCCCTGCCCCTGGCTACTGATTGGTCAGTCCTCATACAATTGAAGACTTCAAATCCTTGCAGTTTGATTGATCCAAAAATGGAGTTGCTCTGATTGGTTGTTAATAATGTTAATGGGGATATAGCTGTGCAGCTCAAATTGGATAGAAAAAGTCTCAATCCTATAGGTTAAAATACAATTCCAAAAACTCACTTACAAGGGTTAGTGAAGGTAGGCAACTCAGTACAAGTGGCAGGCTGTTCAGTGCAGGGGCAGGCACTTAGTACCAATTTCTCCCTAAAGCCTGGCTTTCATGAGAAGCTCCTGTTTAGAAACTTCTGCTGGATTCGTTTTATTTATTTGTTTGTTTGTTATATGTGTTTATTTATTTTTAGTCACTTCTTTTTATGTTTTTTATTTTTCAATTACAGTTGACATTAAATATTGTTTTATATTAGTTTCAGGTGTATAGCACAGTAGACATTTATGTAATTTATGAATTGATCCCCCCAATCAGTCTAGTACCCACTCAGCACTATACATAGTTATTACAATATTATTGACTATATTTTCTATTGTGTACTTTACAACCCCAAGACTATTTTGTAACTACCAGTTTGTCCTTCTTAATCCTTTCACATTTTTCACTAGTTCCCCAATCACCCCTTTTGCCTGGTAATCACCAGTTTGTTTCTGTATCTATGATCTCCTTCCATTTTCCTTGTTCAT
Source organism: Pteropus alecto (assembly GCF_000325575.1). Classification (NCBI taxonomy): domain Eukaryota; kingdom Metazoa; phylum Chordata; class Mammalia; order Chiroptera; family Pteropodidae; genus Pteropus; species Pteropus alecto. The sequence continues at coordinate 362,360 of NW_006440820.1, forward strand.
TTATTTTGTTCTTTAGATTCCACAAAAAGTGAAATCATATGGTATTTGTTTTTCTCTGTCTGACTCATTTAACTTAGCATAAAACTCTCTAGGTCAATCCATGCCATTGCAAATGGTAAGATTTCATTTTTATGGCTGAGTGATATTCCATCATGTCTATGTATGACCTCTTCTTTCTTCAATCATCTATTCATGGACACTTAAGTTATTTCCATACCTTGGCTATTGTAAATAATGCTGCAGTGAACATAGGTGTGTATATATCTTTTCGAATTAGTGTTTTATATTTCATCAGATAAATACCCAGGAGGGAAATTGTTGGGTCATAAGTCAACTCTATATGAAGAACCTCCAAACTGTTTTCCATAGTAGATGTACCAATTTGCAATCCCACCAACAGTTCACAAGGGTTCTCTTTTCTCTATATCCTCGCCAACACTTGTTTGTTAATTTATTGATGATAGCCATTCTGACAGGTTGAGGTGATATCTCATTGTGGTTTTAATTTGCATTTCTCTGATGATTAGTGATGTAGAACATCTTTTCATATGTCCATTGGCCACCTGTATGTTCTCTTTGGAGAAATGCCTATTTTACTGAATTTATTTATCAGTTCTAAAAGTTTTTTGGTGGAAATTTTAGAGTTCTCTCTATATAGTATCATGTCATCTGTCAATAATGACAGTTTTAATTTTTCTTTTCCAATTATAATGCCTTTTATTTCTTTTTCGAGTCTGATTGCTATGGCTAGGATTTCCAATATTATGTTGAATAAATGTGGTGAAAGTGGATATCATTGTCTTGTTTCTGATCTTAAGGAAAATGCTTTTAACTTTTCCTCTTTGAATATGATGTTAGCTGTGGGTTTGTCATATATATGGCATTTATTATGTTGAGGTATATTCCTTGTATTCCTACTTTGCTGAGAGTTTTTATCATAAATTGATGCTAGATTTTGTCAAAAACATTTTCTGTGTCTATTGATATGATCATTGAATTTTTATCTTTCAATTTGTTAATGTTGTGTATCACATTAATTGATTTGTGGATATTGAACCAACCTTGAATCCCAAGAATAAATCCCACTAGAGCTTGGTGTATGATATTTCTAATGAATTGCTAAATTTGGTTTGTAAATATTTTGTTGAGGATTCTTCATCTATGTTTCTTAGGCATATGGGCTTACAATTTTCTTTTTTTGTGATGTCTTTGTCTGGTTTGGGAATCAGGATAATGATGACCTCGTAACATGAGTTTGAAAGCTTTCCTTCATCTTGAATTTTTTGGAATAGTTTGAGAAGAATAGCTGTTAATTCTTCTTGGAATGTTTGGTAAAATTCACCTGTGAAGCCATCCAGTCCAGGACTTTGTTGGGACTTTTTTTGATTACTAATTTGATTTTTTAAGTAGTAATTAGTTAGTTCAAATTTTCTGTTTCTTCTTGACTCAGTCCTAGAGGATTATGTTTCTAGGAATATATTCATTTCTTCCAGGTTGTCTGATTTATGGCATATCATTGCTCATAGTATTTTCTTATAATCCTTTGTATTTCTATGGAGTCATTTGTCACTTCTCCCCTTTCAATTTTAATTTTATTTATTTGTGTCCTTGCTCTTATTTTCTCAATGATTCTGATTAAAGGTTTGTCAATTTTGTTTATTTTTTCAAAGAACCAGTTCTTGGTTTCATTAATCTTTTTTATTGTTTTTCTAGACTCTATTTCATTTATTTCCACTCTGATCTTTATTATTTCCTTCCTTCTATTCTCTTTGGTATTTGTTTGCTCTCTTTTTTCTAATTCTTTTAAATGTAAGGTTAAGGTTA
>NW_006440820.1:367661-375554 GCF_000325575.1 Pteropus alecto
AGTTAGTTCTCCTCTTTCGTTTCTAATTTTATTTATTTGAGTCCTCTGTTTTCCTTAGTGTGTCTGGCTAAGGGTCTGTCGATTTTGTTTATCCTTTCAAAGAACCAGTTCTTGGTTTCATTAATCTTTTTTATTGTTTTTCTAGACTCTATTTCATTTATTTCCACTCTGATCTTTATTATTTCCTTCCTTCTATTCTCTTTGGTATTTGTTTGCTATTCTTTTTCTAATTCTTTTAAGTGTAGGGTTACATCATTCATTTGAGCTTTTTCTTGTTTCTTGAGGTAGGCTTGTATTGCTATGATTTTCCTTGTTAAGACTACTTTACTGTGTCCCACAGTCTTTGAGTTGTTCTGTTTTCATTTCCATTTGTCTCTAGATATCTTTTGATTTCTTCTTTGATCTCATTGTTAGCTCATTCATTGTTTAGTCACATGTGATTTTGCCTCCATGTGTTTGTGTATTTTTCAATTTTTTGTTGTAATTGATTTCTAGTTTTATACCTTTGTGATATGATTTTAGTCTTCTTAAATTTATTGGGACCGGTTTTGTGGCCTAGTGGCCTGTCATGTAGTCTATCTTGGCAAATGTGAAAAATTAAAGGGTCTTTTGTAAAAAGAGAAAGGGTAAAAAGAAAATAGAAATGACAAATATGAATAATAAAATGGCAGTAACAAAGTACCTATCAGGAATCGCTTTAATTGTAAATGGATTAAATGCTCTAATCAAAAGACATAGGGTAACTGAGTGGATAAGAAAACAAGATCCATGCATATGCTGTCTATAAGAGACCCACTTATCAAATGACACTCACAGACGAAAGTAAAGGGATGGAAAAACATATTTCATGCAAACAGAAATGGGAAAAAAAAGCCAAGGCAGTGATACTTGTATCAGATAAAGTAGGCTTTAAAACAAAGGCTATAATAGGAGACACAAAAGGGCATTACATAATGATAAAGGGATCGATAAATCAAGAGGAAATAATCCTAGTAAACATATACGCATCCAACATAGGAGCACCTACATACATAAAACAATCATTGATTGACATAAAAGGAGAGATCAATAGTAATATACTCATAGTAGAAAACTGAAACACCCCATTGACACCAATGGACAGATCTTCCAGACAAGAAATTCAACAAGGAAACAATTGGCCTAAATGACACACTAGACCAGATGGATTTAATAGATATTTTCAGAGTATTTTACCCCAAAGCAACAAAATATACATTATTCTCATGTGCACATGCAACATTTTCCAGGATAGACCACATGTTAGGACAAAAATCAAGTTTCAATAAATTTAAGAAGATTGAAATCCTATCAACCATCTTCTCCTATCACAATGGTATGAAACTAGAAATCAACTATAAGAAAAAAATTGGGAAATCCCCCTTTTTTCTTACAAAAAAAAAAAGCCCTTTAACTTTTCTTTTTAATATTAACCTGGTGGTGGTAAATACCTTTAGCTTTTTTCCTGACTGGAAAGCTCTTTATTTCATCTTCAATTTTAATTGATAGCCTTTGGGGGTAGAGTAGTCTTGGTTGTAGGTTCTTACTTTTCATTACTTTGACTATTTTGTTCCAATCCCTTCCTGCCTGCAGTTTCTACTGAGAAATCATCTGACAGTCTTATGGGAGTACTGTTGTAAGAAACTAGCTGCCTTTCTTTTGCTGCTTTTAGGATTCTCTATTTGTCTATAACCTTTGGCATTTTAATGATGTGTCTTGGTGTTGGCCTCTTTGAGTTCATCCTGTTTGGTACTCTCTACACTTCCTGGCTTTGTATGTCTATTTCCTTCACTAGATTAGTGAGGTTTTCTGTCATTATTTCTTCAAAGAGGTTCTCAATTTCTTGCCCTCTCTCTTCTCCTTCTGATACACCTATGATGTGAATGTTGTTACACTTGATGGTATCCCAGATGTCCCTTAAACTACCCTCATTTTGTAATTCATTCTTTTTTTTCTGTTCTAATTGGATGTTTTCTGCTACCTTGTTTTTCAAATTGCTGATTCAATACTCTGCTTCATCTAATCTACTGCTGATTCCTTCTAGTGTATTTTTCATTTCAGTCTGGTTCTTTTTGTTATTGTTGTTTCTATTTCTTTTTTTATGCTTACGATCTCTTTGCTGAAATTCTCACTAAGATCATCTATTCTTCCCCTAAGTTCATTGAGCATCTTTATAATTAATGTTTTGAACTATGTTTCTGGTAGGTTGCTTGCCTCTATTTCATTTAGTTTTTTCTGGAGTTTTCTCTTGTTCTTTCATTTGGGACATGTTTCTTTTTTTCTCATATTGGCTGCCTCTCTGTGTTTCTATGTATTAGGTAGATCTGCTATATCACCCAGTCTTAGCCAGGAAGCCTTATGTAGTAGGTGTCCTGTGTGGCTCAGTGGCACATTCTCCCTGATCACCTATTCTGGGTGCTCCATAAATGTCACTTTCATAGGTTATGTATGCCCTCCTGTTGTAGTTGAGCCTTGATTGCTGTTGGCACATCAATGGGTGGGATTGGCTTTCTGGCTGACTGGCTGTGAGGATTGGCCATGCCCCCGGGGTATGAGCTGCCATGTGAGTGCTGACCTCACAGAGTGAGATTTGCCCCAGTGGGATCATTTGCCTGTTGAGACTACTCTCTAGATGTGCCACTTGTGATGGGGTTAATCAAGTGGTATGTTGTTGTGGTCTGAAGCCAGCCTCTAAGTGTGCTGGTTCTAGGGCTCTCCTACAGGCCAAGATCAGCCACTGTCTGTGACTAGCCTAGGGCTACCTGGTACGAGCTTCAAAGCTATCTGCAGTTGGTCACTGCCTGTGCTGGACCTTGAGGCATGTAGGAGAGGCCACTGTTTGATCTGTGGTGGGCTGCCACCGGTACCTGGGCTGTAACAGCTCAACAAAAGATCCAGAGCACCGCAAGGCCTAAGGCTCAACAACTAAAAGAGGCTCAAGTTGTATGAGTTGGGCGAGGCGGGGTTTCAGGGATCATCAGGGTGGGTCAAATGGTGTTCCCCAGTTTAGAGAAGAGTCAGATTTGGTGCCAGTGCTGATCCTGTGACCTCTTGCAAAATCTAAGATCACTCTGATTCCAGCCACTCTGCCCACCTTTGGCACACAGACCCCCAAGATTTGTTCAAGAAATACTGCAACTAAGGCTGGGGCTGGTTTCCCAACACCAAAAATATCTCCCATGATATGCAAGCCTAGGCATGTTGATTGCTGCTGAAGGAGACTCTCACTGAGAGTGTGAGATGGGGATAGTGCCCAGACATAAAACTACCTCAGGCAATGCATGAGTTGGGTTGCGCAGAGTCTCAGGGAGTCACCAGGGTGGAACAAGAGTTCATTAGGCCAATGAAGGTTCATATTTGCCCATATGTGAAAAGGCTCAACACAAGCAAGATGGCACTCACCTGTAGGCTGCACAGAAGGGTAGACTCAACCAATGGATAATAGTTGCTATCCCTCTAGCCCTTGCCTGAAATCACACAACTCAGTCTTTCCCTGTATGTTTCTGGTGCCTCTTGAGCTTCTGTCCCTCTGCCGGAGCCCAGGGTGAGTGCCACTGCGAGGGAGTGAGTCTGTGCACGGAGCCTTTAAGGAGACATCTGAGTTTCCAGCAGCCTTCTGTCTCACCCAGAAAGTTGGAATCCCTGATGACTTTCACATCCAGATTTTGTTGAGACTGCTGTTCCCAGCACTGGACCCCTGGACTGGGGAACACCAATGTGGGGCTGGCTTCCCTTCCTCCTCCAGGGGGATCTCTGAAGCCGAGATATCCCTCCTGATGTTCAACTGCAACAAGTGGGTGTGGGGCCAGCCCATTTAATAACTCTGCCCCTCCTACCAGTCTCAATGTGGCCTCTTCTTTATATGAGTTCTGTTTAGCTAGGCATCATATCTCGATACATTTTAAAGTATTCAAATCACACAAAGTATCTTCTCTGATCGCAATAAAATTAAATTAGAAATCAGTAGCAGAAAAATATCCAGAAAAATCAGTGTATATTTAAAAACTAAATAACAGATCTTATTAACCCATGGTCCAAGAATATATAAAAAAGAAAATTTTCAATGGAATGAAAATGAAAATGCAACATATAAAAATTTGTGGGTTATGTTCAATGCCTGTATTAGGAAAAAAGAAAAGTCTCAAATCAATGACCTCAACTTCTACCTTAAGAAACTAGCAAATATTTTTAAAAACTTAAAAATAAGAATAAAGCTAATAACATCACAAATCAATGAAATACAAAACTATAACAATAAAGAACATTGATGGAACCAAAAGCTGGTTCCTGGGGATTATAAGAAAATGAAGGTGATAAACCTCTAGTCAGACTAATCAGAAATAAAGAAATAAGACCCAATAAAATTAAATATTAAAAAAAAATAAAGAAATAAAACCAAAAATACCAATATAAGTAAGAGAGATCATATAACCACAGATCCTATAGATATTAAAAGGAAAGGCCTTAGTTATCTATTACTGCATAGTAATTACCATAAAATTTGGTGGTTCGAACCAGCAAACATTTATTATCTCGCAGTTTCTATGAGTTAGGAATTAAATTTCTTCAAAGATCTTTAATCTGTCATGAACTCTCTCCTCAATGTCCTTCCAGGTTCTTCTCACTGCTCATTTCCAAAGCCACTCTTATTTTTTTTAGGTTTATGCTATTGTGACACTCCATTCTCAGTATCAAAATTTGCAGTAATTTTCCATTGCTGTGTACCAGACTGCTCTCAAACTAAATGCTAGAGTCACCTGGAGGCTAAGATGGATAACTCACGTGGCTGTTGGCAGGAGGCCACAGTTCCTTATCACAAAGGCTTTTCTATGGGGTTACTTGAGTGTCACTGGAACATGACAGTTGGCTTCCACTCATCAAACAATACAAGACACAGATCAAGGAAAATGTCACAGTGCCTTTTATATTCTAATCTTGGGTATCATGCTACTTTAGTTCTGCCACTTTTTATTTGTTAGAAGCAAGTCATTCAATAGAGCGCACACATAGGGAAACGAATTAGTCGTCTTCTTTTGAAGTGAGGCATATTGAAGTATTTGTAAACAATTTAAAACACCACATTTAATAGAGAAGTATTATTAACAATTATATTCCAATACATTTGACAATTTAGATTAAATAGACAAATGATTTGGAAGACAGAACTACCAATGATCATTCAAGAAGTAATAGACAACCAGAATAATTTTATATCTATTTAAAAATTGAATTTGTAATTAAAAACCTTTTCACCAAAATACAAAAACTTTAGACTTGGATTCTTCCACTGGTGAATTCTGCCAAACATTTAAGGAAAAATAAGATTAGATCTACACAGCTCCTCCAGAAAATTAAAAAGGAGGAAATATTTCTTAACTCTTACAATGAGATAAGAAATATCCTGAGAACAAAGCAATGCAAAGATAGTTTTAAATAATATTGCCAAACAATAGCCCTCAAGAACGTAGATACAAAACTCCTTAACAAAATTTTACAAATTTAATTCAACAATACATAAAAAGATAACATATAATGACCAAATAAGAATTATTCCCAGAGTATAAATGGATTTAATACCTAGATTTAACAAATCAAAAAAATTAAAACCATGTAATAACCTCAATAATTGCAAAAAAAAAAAAAATCCAACAATGATTCCCAATAAAAACTTTCAGTAAACTAGGAATAGAAGGAAACTGTCTCAAATGATTTATGAAGATCTTTGAAATATCTGCAGCTAATATCATACTTATGGTAAAGAGTTGACTTTTCCTTCTATTATAAAAAAGATAAGTATATCTACTCTCACAACTTCTATTTAACATTAGACTGGAGGTTCTAGCCGGTGCAATAAGGTAGAGAGGGGAAAGAAGAGAGAGAGAGAGAGAGAGAGAGAGAGAGAGAGAGAGAAAAGAAGAAGAAGAAGAAGAAGAAGAAGAAGAAGAAGAAGAAGAAGAAGAAGAAGAAGAAGAAGAAGAAGAAGAAGAAGAAGAAGAAGAAGAAGAAGAAGAAGAAAGGCATGAAGATTGGAAAAGACTTAAAACTGCCTTTATTAACAGTTGATATAATTGTCTATGTAGAAAATTCCACATTACCTTTATAAAAAAGTACTAAAATAAGTGAGATTAGATTGGTGGGATACAAGATTCTTTAGTCAGCTTGGACTGCCATAACAAGATACCATAGACTGGCGGTATGAGTGGAGAGGGCTTAAAAAACAGAGACTTATTTTCTCACATATCTAGAGGCTGGAAGTTTGAGATCAGGGTGCCAGCCTGATCAGGTTCTAGTGAGAGCTCTCTTCCTGATTTACCTTCTCTCTGTGTCCTAACATGGGGAAGAGAGAGCAATCTTTCTCTTCCTCTTCTTATAAGGCCACTACAGTTGACTCATGACAACACAGGTTTGAACAGCATGGGTCCACTTATAAGTGGATTTCTTACAGTAAACAGTTAGCCCCTTCGTATCCATAGGTTTTGTATCCACAGATTTAACCAGCCACAGATTAAAAACATGATTTTCTCATTCCCAACAACAGATTCTCAACCTCAGATCAAAGATATTGTTTTCAATCCAATGATGGTTGAATCCATGAATGTGGAGGGCCCACTGTGGAGTCAAAAGTTATTTGTGGATTTTCAACTGTGTGGGGGTTCAGTGCCCCTACCCCTGCACTTCCTACATTGTTCAAAGGCCAACTGTAATTCTGTGATAAGGACCTCACCCTCATAAACTAATCTAACTATAATTATCTCCCAAAAGCTTCATCACCAAATATTATCATATTGGGGAATCAGAGATTAAACATAAGAATGGGGTGGGGGTTACAAACATTCAGCTCATAACAAAGATCTATATACAAAGAAGAATTATGTGTGTGTAAATCACAAATTTGAAATAAACAATTAGAAACCGAAATCACAAAATGACAGTATTTGTTTATTTATTTGTTTATTTATTTATTTTTAATTAATTATTTCTTATGGTGACATTGGTTAATGAAATCCAGTAAGTTTCCCTACTTATTAACATTAAGGCATGTATATATTTATATTGTGTGTTCACATCCCATAGTTAGATTTATTTCTGTCATCACATATTTGACCCCTTTTGCCCCATCTACCTTTTTCCTCTCTCCTCACCCCTACCTTCTGGTAACCACTAGTCTTTTTCCCATGTCCATGAGTCTCTGTTTGTTCTGTTCATTTGTTCCTTTTAGGTTTCTATTCCATATATAAGTGATATCACGTGATTTTCAACTTTTTCTGTCACATTTATTTCACTTAGCATGATTATCTCGAGGTCCATCCATGTTGTCGCAAATGGCAGTATTTCATCTCTTCTTATGGCTGAGTAATATTCCATTGTATATAGGTACCACAGCTTCTTTAGCCAATCATCTGTCGTAGGACACTTCTTGCTTCCATGTCCTTGCCACTGTTAGTAATGAACATCAGTGTGTAAATATCTTTTTGGATATGGGTTTTCAAGCTTTTGGGGTAAATACCCAGTAGGGATTGCTGGATCATATGGTAGATCAATTCTTAGTTTTTTGAGGAACCTCCATACTGTTTTCCATAGTGGCTGTACCAATTTACAATCCCACCAACAGTGCACTTTCCTCCATATCTATACTAGCATTTGTTATTTCTTGTCATTGCGACAACATCCATTCTGACTGTGTAAAGTGATATCTCACTGTGGTTTTAATTTGCATCTCTCATGACTAGTGTTGTTGAACACCTTTTCATGTACCTGTGGCCATTTGTATATCTCTTTCAGAAAAATGTCTATTCAGGTTTTTTGCTATTGAGTCGTATGAGTTCTTTATACATTTTGGATACTAACCACTTATCAGATTTATGGTTTGCAAAA
>NW_006440820.1:377264-392941 GCF_000325575.1 Pteropus alecto
CTGATCAGTCGTTTTAGATGTTCCCATTCTTGTTTCAGTCTAGAAAGCTTGTATCTTTATAAATACTGTTCCATTTCTTCTAGGTTATTAAATTTGGTATTATACACTTTTTCTTAGTATTCTTGCATGATCCTTTGTATTTCTGCGGTGTTGGTCATAATTTCTCCTCTTTCACTCCTGATTTTGTTTATCTGTGTTCTTTCTCTTTTTTCTTTATTGAGTCTAGCCAGGGGTTTGTCAATTTTATTAACCTTCTCAAAGAACCATCTGTTTCTTGCATTTATTTTTTCTATTTTTTTAATTTCATTTATTTCTGCTCTAATTTTAATTATTTCTTTCCTTCTGCTGCCTTTAAGCTTTATTTATTCTTCTTTTTCTAGTTTTTTAAGATGAAGCATTAGGTTGTTTATGTGGGCTCATTCCAGTTTTTGGAGATAGATCTGTAGTGATGTGAACTTTCCTCTTATGACCATTTTGGCTGTGTCCCAAAAGTTTTGATATGTTGTACTATCATTATCATTCATTTCTATGTAATTTTTGGTTTCTCTTTTTATTTCTCCTCTAACCTAATTATTCTTTAGTAGTATGTTGTTTAATCTCCATGTATTTGTGGTTCTTCCCGCTTTTTTACAGTTGATCTCTAGCTTCAAAGCATTATTATCAGAGAGTATGGTTGGTATGATTTCACCTGTCTTATATTTGTTGAGGCTATCTCTGTGTCCCAATATATGGTCAATCCTTGAGAATGTTCCATATGCACTAGAGAAGAATGCATAAGTGGTTGTTTTGGAATGAAAGGCTCTGTACAATGTCAATTATGTCCAGTTGGTCTAATGTGTCACTTAAGAATGTTATTTCCTTATTGATTTTCTGTTTGGATGATCTGATCATATTTGACAGTGGGGTATTTACTTCCCCTACTACGATTGCATTTTGATCTGTTTCTCCCTTTAATTATGTTAGTAATTGCTTTACATATTTCAGGGCTCCCTGATTGGAAGCATAGATATTAATAAGTGTTATGTCTTCTTGGTGCATGAATACTTATCATTATGAAGTGTTTCTCAATATCTTTCTCTACCTTTTTTATTTTGAAGACTATTTTGTCCAATATTAGTATCGCTACTTTCGCTTTACTTTGAATGCCATTTGCTTGAAATATCAATTTCTACCCTTTCACTTTGAGTCTAAATTTGTCTATGGAACTGAGTTGTGACTCCTGGAAGCAGCATATGGTTGGATTTTGGTTTTTGATCCAATCTACAACTTTGTGTCTTTTTATTGGTGAATTCAGTCCATTTACATTTAGGGTGATTATTGAAATATGAGATGCTTCATAGCCATTTTATCTTTTGCTTTCTGGTAGCTCAGTGTGTCTATTGCTTGAAAAGATACTATTTATCATAGCATCAAATATATGAAATACTTGGCTCAGTTCCTTGTGGTTGCAGGACTGAGGTTTTGGTTTCCTTGCTGGCTGTCAGTCAAGAGACACTGTCAGCAACTAGAAGGTCTCAGTTTTCTTTGCCATATGGCCCCTTTCATCTTCAAAGCCAGAAATGGAGACTCTCTCCTATGTCCAACCCCTCTTACTGTTTAAATCTTTTACTACAGGAAAAAAGTAAGCCTTTTCAAAGACTCACTTGATTAGGTGAGGACCACCCAGGATAATTTCCCTATCTTAAAGTCAAATAATTTAGGACCTTAATTGCATCTGTAAAAGCACTTCACAGTAGCATCTAGATATTTGTGAAAAGATGTGCGTGAACCAGAGCTTTTGAGAGTCAACTTAGAAATCTGCCTACCACATATAACTCGTAACATTTTAATTCAATCATAATATGGCATAGACCTAGATGTACAAAAACTAAACCTATAAAACTTCTAGAAGAAAATACAGAAGAAATCTTTGTGAATTTGGATTAAGCAAATGTTTATTAACTATCACACGACACAAATGCACAATTTATTTAAGAAAAACTGAATAAAGAAGGATTCACAAAAATTAAGAACTTGTCTTCAAAACACTGTTCAAAGAATAAAAAGTTAAGCCATAGACTAGGAGAAAATATTTGCTAACTACATATTTGATAAAAGACATGTGTCCAGAATATGCAAAAAACTTTCAAGTCACAATAATAAGAAAACAAACCAACTAAAAAATGGAGAAAATATCTGAATAGACACTTCACTAAAGAATAAATATGGATGGTAAATAAGCACACAAAGAGAAGCTCAATATCATTAGTCATTAGAGATTTTCAAACAAAACCACAATGAAATACCATTACACATCTATTAAAATGGCTAAAATTAGAAATATTGACAGTACCAAGTATTAGCAAGAATATGGAACAAGTGAAACTCTCATAAACTCTTAATGGAAATGTAAAATGGTACATCCACTTAGAAAAACATTTGACAGTTTCTTTAGAAGTTAAACATATACTTAAAGTATGGCCCAGCTATTCTACTAGATATTTACCCAAGAGAAATGTAAACATATGAACTTATGAAGACTTATATACTGTGTTCATAGCAGCAGTATTTGTAGTAGGCAAAAATAAAACAACTCAAATGCTCATTAACAGATGAATGGAATAACAAATTGTGGTATATGCATACAATGAAATACTATTTAGTAATAGAAAGGAATTAACTATTGAAACACAAAATGGTTGAAATCTCAAAATCATTATGCTGAGTGAGAGAAGCCAGACAACAGAGTACATACTGTATAATTCCATTTATTTACATTTCTAGAAAGTTTTAACTAATCTATAGTGACAGAAAGAAATTAGTGGTGGATTGGGAAAGAGCAGGAGTGAGAGGTTACAAAGTGGCATAAGGAAATTTTGGGAGGCAATGGATATATTTCTTATTTTCATTGTGGTGATGATGTCATAGGTGCATACATGTCAATATTTATCTAATTGTACACTATAAATATATTCTATTATATGTTAATCATATCACAAAAAAGTTTTTCGAAACATTAAAAAATATAGTCAGTAAAATATTGATGTCACCACCAAAAATGGAAAATTGGAGAAGGGTACTTAAGTGTTGCTGAGAGCTATATTCCATAAATTCGCCTCTAAATTAAGCTGTTAGAAGGAACAAAACTGGGAAGGAACAAAATTAGGAAGGAACAAAATTAGGAAGAATAAAAGACATGCTATGATAAAAGATCCTTGGGATTAGTACAGAATTATTAAAAAGTATGTAGTTGTATCTCTTGGAATATAAGTATTGAGAGGCCCGAAGTCGGACCCTCATTACCCACTACCTGCAATGGTGGTCAGCACCATGGTTATGGTCTGCACAAATTTAGAATGTGTGAATTTTAGAGTTGTGGTAAGTGTAACAGCATTAAGAATGCTCTGGGGCCAGGATCTCATAGGGAACAGCAAGAATTTTTATGGCAGAGTGTTCTTACAGGAGTTTTTGGCCAGAAATTCAAATGAGAATAGCTTTTTCCTGAAATAATATTTCTAGACATTATTTTTTGATTATATCAGTAATTCCTGCTCATTGTAAAACAAGCAAGGGAATAACATACAGGAAAAAATGATTCACTTTTATGCTCCTAACCCTTCTCTCCAAAGGTAACTACTGCTAATAGTTTTATCATGTATGCACATTTTGTCAAAATTTATTTATGCATCATATATATACATTTTAAAATTTTATTTTAATTTTTACAATGATGAGATCATAAATTTATGCTTTTTTGCAAACTGCTTAGACATATCAAGGACAACCTCCCTAGCAATTCACTTAGACCTAGTTCATGCTTTTAACTAGATGCATTAATTTCATAATATTAATATATAATAACTTTTTAATCATCTCTTTGATATAAATTTTTGATTGTTTGAAATTTTTTACTTATCGATAGCTTTGTAACTATAATCATGTTAAATATAATCTTAGGTACTTATGCAAGTATTTTACTGAGAGTGCAGATACCTGAAACTTTATATTGTTTATTCCCAAAGTGCTTCCAAAGAGGTACATAGTCATATTTTCTTCATTTCTCCACAGCTGTACTGACACTAGATTTTATCTATCTTTTAATTTTTTCCATTATGATACTTATAATAGTATTCTAGGACTGCCATACAAAGTACTACAAACTGAGTGCCTTAAACAACAGAAATTTATTGTCTTACAGTTCTGGAGGCCAGATATCCAAGATCAAGATCAGAGGGGTTGGTTCTTTCTGAAAACTCTGAAGAATAATCTACTCTATGCCTCTCCCTTAGATTCTGGTGGTTTTATGGCAATCTTTCACATTCCTTGGGTTATAAAAGCATCATCTCCATCTCTGCATTCATGTTCACATGGCATTCTTCCTGTGCATGTCTGTGTCTAAATTTTCCCTTCAAACTAATGCAATTGGCATAAAATAATATTTTATTATTATTAAAATATTACTTTAGCCAGAGTTCTCCAGATAGAAGAGAAATTTATAAGAAATTTGTTCGTACAATTATGGAGACTGAAAAGTCCCAATATCTACAGCTGACAAATTGAAGATCCAGGAGAGCCAATGGTACAGTTCCATTTCAAGTCTAAAAGCCTGAAAACCAGAACTAATGGTCTAAATTCCAATCTGAAAGCAGACTGGAGACATGAGAAGAGCCAATGCGTCAGTTCAAGTCCAAAGGCAAAAAAAAAAAAAAAAAAATTTCCAGTTCAAATAGGCAGGAGTTCTCTTTTACTCAGCTTTTTGTTGTATTCAGGTCTCTGACTAATTGGATGAGGCTGACCTACCTTAAATAGGGCAACCTGTTTTACTTACTCTACTCATTTAAATGTTAATAATCCAGAAACACCCTAAAACAAACAAACCCAGAATAATGTTTGCCCAAATGTCTGGGTACTCTGTGGCCTAGTTGAGGTGACATAAAATTAATGATCAAAAATGTGTATAAATAAAACTGTGCAATTTTGACATGTTTATTGGTATTTTTTTGCTTCTTTTATGAATTGCTTGCTCATACCCTTTGCTCGTTTTTCTATTGGAGCACCCATTTAAAACCTCTGTGCTTGTTTAATTGAAAGGCCAAAGAACAATTAATAAGCATGTCGAGAGCAGATATAAGCACCCATAATTCAAAACTATTTTTATTTTCAAATGTTACTTTCCAGTTAGTTTTCATTATGAAAGCTCATTTTTGCATAATAGCACCCATAATATATAATTTTGTATTATAGTGTTTTCATTTATTTTTATATCAAATATTAAAATGTCATTTAACATACTATTCTAAAATAAAAGTGAGGAGGAGGAAGAAGATGGCAGACTAGGTAAAAGCAGGGTTCACTTCCTCTCGGGTCCGCATTGAAAATTGCAACCAAATTATAAGAAATAATAAACATGGAGAATCACCTGAAGTCCAGCTGATCATAACACATATATCTGATAATATGAAGGAGCCATATCAAAGCCTGTAGAAGGGGTAAAGACAAAAGTCAGTCTGGACCTGTACTCGCAGGTGGTGGAGGAACTCCAGGAGGGAAAGCAAGGCTATAGAGCACCCCCTGAAGGATAGAGAGTTCCTAGCCTCATTTGGGGGCTCTCCAGACCAGGATCCCAGCCAAGAGAAGAGGAATTTCCAAAAACTCTTGCTGCAAAAATTAGAGGGAATACTGGCTGTCTGAGTGAGACAGAAGAAAAATGAAACCCTAGATGCCACTTTGGAGGGCCCACACGCAGTCTTCTTGCCTACGGACACTCAACCAGGGCACCAGTGGTAGGTCAGAGGCTCGCACAAAATTCATACCAGGAAAGACCGAACTAACTGGTGCTAGAACGAGGGCTGGACAGGCAGCCGCCATTATGTCTTAATTAGGTCTCTCTATGGGGCAATAGGCTTGCCTGTGCAGATCCCTCTCACAGGGCCATTTGGAAGCAACACTGTCCTGAGGAAATTGGCCCACCCCACCCAACCTGCAGATTTCCCTGGGCTCTAGCTGCTGGGTGGCTGCCACACCCTGCACCATTTCCGGGCCAAACATTCCCAGCAGGCAGCCAGCCCTAGGAGTGCTCATTTTGAAGACAGTTTCAGGAACTTGGGTGGATGTCGGGGATCTGTGTGCCAGCCCCAGACAGCAGCTGGTCTTGCTGTGTCTGCGACTTTTGTGGGAACGTGCAAACAGTTAACCAAAGTTGCAGCAAGACTGAGGTTGTATTGATCTGATGGCCATTGTCTCCCTGAGACACCACCCTACCCTATCCACGAATTGCCCCAGGCGGCTTATTAACAGACAACCACCACCTCCTTGCCACTCCCCTAGGTCTTTCAATTCATATAAACAACAAACTTTGGCTAGCACAGTGCGGACATTGTGGGGAAATCAGTTGTAGGCAGACCTCTGCTGCTTGTAAGAGCTGCAATATCGAGTGAGTGGATCGCAGGGGTCTGTGGGACCACCATAGACGGCAGCTAGTCTCACTGTGATCTGTGACTACAGCGGGAATGAGTGGGCACAGAAGTTGAAGCAAAACTGAAGATCTATTGGCCTGATAGCTTTTGTCTCCCAGAGATCCCGTTTCACCCAAGCCACAAAGTGCCTGCAGCCCATTGACAGGAAGCCTCCACCCACCTAGCCCTTCTCTGAGGTTGCGCAGTGTGCAGAGGAAACACACCTTGGCTAGTGCAGTGAGCACACCAGGGAAAACAGTTGTGGGCAGACCACTGCTGTCTATATGAGCTGCAATATCTCTTAAGAGGATCATAGGGGTCTGTGGGACTGCCCCACTCAGTAGCTTGTCTCCCTGTGATCTGTGACTACTGCAGGAACACAGAAACAGAAATTTCAGAAAACAAAGGCTATTGGCCTGACAGCCCTTGACTCCCTGAGATCCTGCCCCATTCAATCCATAAAGTGCCCATGGCACATTGGCAGGCAGCTGCCCCTGCCTGAGGTGGTACATTCTGTACAGTCACCATATCTCAGCCAGTGAAGTGAGCAAAGTTCAGGGAATACAGTGACAAGAGGATCACCACTGCCAGCATGAGATACACAGATCAGATCTCAGGGATTTTGTGGGTCCATCACAGATGACAGTAGGTTGTGCAGTGAAATCTGAATTTGGTGGGAGCCCACAGCCCCAGAGCTGGCAGCAAATCTGGTGCAATGTAGGCATGATGGCCCCGTGCCTCACTGAGACAATATCCCATCTAACCTTCAAATTACCAATTAGAAGCCTGCTCTCAGGCTACCCAGTCCCATCCTGAATCACAAATTCAACAGCAAACAGCATTCAGTTTGTGGGACCCATGCAAAGCCTATTCATCTGGGAGAAGCATTTGGTGGCAGGCCACAAATTCATGTCCACAAGCTTCAGTAATTCTTAAACAAAGTTTAAGGTGTTAACAGGCCTGAAGTGGTCAGGAGCTGTTCTTGCTACAATTGGAAACTTGAACAGGTAGCCACAGAGACAATACTGGCATGTAAACTGACGCTGCAGTGGCAAGGGTAAATTTGCTCAATAAATCCAGGAGATTCTCAGGGTCCCTGCATCACCCAACACACATATCACTCAGAGCCTTTTCTAGTTTCAGAGATTTATGAGCAACTGACAGGCAGATTCAGGCCTTGAGGGGCAATGGTCTCTCTGATAAACTGCCCTAGGTCAGGGACAGGAGATAACTGGACTGCGACCTACATTGTTGTCTCTTCCACTTACCTATAGATCCAACATAGACAAAAACCATTTGTAGACTGCTTTGTAGCTCTCACCAGGTAGCCCTGAGCAATCAAAGGCAGTGGCTTTCCTTGGCCTACTGGAGCGTCCCTCCAAAGGTGCCACAGAACCAACGCGCCCGGAGGCTGGCACTAGACCACAACAGAACGACTCCCTACTAGTCCCATGAGTGGTACACAAAAATGGTGGTCTCAACAAGTACACAAGCCTGCTGTGGGGGAATCCCACTCTGTGAGGTCAGCACCTACATAACAATTCTTACCCTGTGGGCGCAGTCAACTTCCATAGTTAGTTACCCCAAGTGTTAATCCCATCCACCGATGTATTAACAACAATAAAGTCTTAGTTAAAACAGAAGATTACATACAACCCACACAAAGATCACATCCAGAACCCCAGTACAGGGTATCAGGGACAGTGCCCTACTGGGCAACATAGGACACTTTCCACATAAAGCCATATGGCAAGGCTGACAGATGAAACAAATATTCCTAATACAGAAACGAATGCAGAAGAGCTAAAAAAAAAAAAATGAGAAAACAAAGAAAAATGCCACAAATGAAACAACAGGAGAACATTCCAGAAAATAAGTTAAATGAAATGGAGGCAAGCAATCTACCAGAGACAGAGTTCAAAATAATGGTTATAAGGATGCTCAATGAACATAGGGGAAGAATAGAAGAGCACAACAAGAACTTTAACAGAGAGATAGTAAGCATTAAAAAGTTCATAGAAACCATAAAAAGAACCAGATGGAAATGAAATATACAATAACTGAAATGAAGAATACACTAGAAGGATTCAATAGTAGAATGGACAAGCAGAAGATCGAATCAGTGAACTGGAAGATAAGGTAGCAGAGTACACCTAATCAGAACAACAACAAGAAAAAAGAATTAAAAAAAAAACAAGGATAGTTTAAGATACCTCTTGGACAACATGAAGCATAACAATATCCGGATCTTAGACGAATTTTCTCAAAGAAGAATTAACATCTATTCTTCTTAAAGTATTCCAACAAATCTAACAAGAGGGAAGGTTCCTTAACTACTTTTATGAGACCACCATCAACCCAATTCCAAAACCAGACAAAGACATTACAAGAAAAAGAAAACTATAGGCCGATATCTCTTATGAACATTGATGCAAAAATCCTCAACAAAATATTAGCAAACTGAATTCAGCAATACATTAAAAATATTATATACAATGATCAAGTTGGATTTATTCCTGGGATGCAAGGTTGATACACTATCCACAAATCAATTAATGTCATACATCACATTAATAAATTGAAATATAAAAATCGTATGACCATATCAATACACGCAGAAAAAGCGTTCAACAAAATCCAGCATCCATTTATGATAAAAACTCTCAGCAAAGTGGGAATAGAGGGAACATACCTCAACATAGTAAAGGCCATATATGAGAAATCTACAGCTAACATCACACTCAATGGGGAAAGGCTAAAAACATTTTCCTTTCGATCAGGAACAAGTCAAGGATGCTCACTTTCACCACTCCTCTTCAACATTGTATTGGAAATCTTAACCACAGCAATAAGACGAGAAAGATTATTAAAAGGTAAACGAATAGGACAGGATGAAGTAAAACTCTCATTATTTGCCAATGACATAATACAACATAGAAAGAACCCCAAAGAATCTACCAAAAAATTGTTAGAACTGATCCATAAATTCAGTAAAGTAACAGGACACAAAATTAATATTCAGAAGTCAGTGGCAATTTTCTACATACATGATGAGCTTTTGGAAAAAGAAATTAAGACAACAATCCCATTTACAATTGCATCAAAAACTATAAAATACCCGGGAATCAAATTAACCAAGAAGGTAAAAGACCTGTTCTCCGAAAATGATGTCATTAAAAAAAGAAACTGAAGAAGATACAAATAAATGGAAGCATATATCGTGCTTATGGGTAGGAAGAATCAACATCATTAAAATGGCCATACTAACAAAAGCAATCTATGGATTCAATGCATTGCCTATCAAAATACCAATGGCATTTTTTCAGAGAGCTAGAACAAATAATCCTAAAATTTATATGAAACCATAAGAGATCCCTAACAGCCATGTTAATCTTGAGAAAGAACAAAGTTGGATGTATCACACTACCTGATATCAAACTATACTACAAGGCTACAGTAATCAAAACAACATGGTACTAGTATAAAAACAGATTCATTGATCAATGGAACAGAATCGAGAGCCCAGAAATAAATCCACACCTATACTCTCACTTAATATATGACAAAGGAGGCAAAAAATACAATGAGGTAAAGACAGTCTCTTCAATAAATGGCGCTGGAAAATTGGACAGATACATGCAAAAGAAAAAAAAAACGGACCACATTCTTACACCATATACAAGAATAGTCTCAAAATGTATTAAAGACTTAAATGTAAGACTCGAAACTATAAAACTTCTAGAAGAAAATATAGGTATTAATCTCTCTGATATCGCTACTAGTAATTTATATTGGGATATATCTCCTCTGGCAAGAGAAACAAAAGAAAAAATTAACAAGTGGGACTACATCAAGCTAAAAAGGAAACTATCTACAAAATGAAAAGACAGCTGACTGCATAAGATAAGATATTCACTTATGATACATCTGATAAGGAGTTAATATCCAAAATATATAAAGAAGTCTTACAACTGAACAACCAAAAACAAACAATCCAATTAAAAAATGGGCAGAAGGACTGGACAGATATTTCTCCAAAGAGGAAATACAGATGGACAATAGAAATATGAATACATGCTCGAGGTCACTAATCATCAGAGAAATGAAAATTAAAACCACAAGGAAATATCACCTCACACCTGTCAGAATGGTTATCATCAATAAATCAAAGAACAAGTGTTGGCGAAGATGTGGAGAAAAGGGAACTCTCATACACTGTTGGTGGAATTTCAAATTGGTACAGCTACTTTGGGAAATAATTTGGAGTTTTCTCAAAAATTTAAAATTAAAAATGGATCTACCTCTTGACCCAGCAATTGCACTTCTGGATATTTATCCGAAGAAAACCAAAACAATAATTCTTAAAGATCTATGCACCCTTATGTTCATGACAACACAATTTACAATAGCCAAGATATGGAAGCAACTTAAATGCCTATCAACATATGATTGGATAAAGAAGTTATGTTTCATATATATAATGGAATATTACTCGACCATTAAAAATTGAAATCGTACCATTTGCAGCAACATAGATGGACCTAGAGGTTATTATGTTGAGTGAAATAAGTCAGAGAGAAAGATAAATACCATATGATTTCACTTATATACAGAATCTAAGGAACATAAAGAACAAATTAATCAAAAACAGACTCAAATCTACAGAGGACAATCTGGTGATGGCCAGAGGGGAGATGGGTTGGGGGCTGGGAGAAAGGGATGAAGGGTTAAAAAAGTTAAATTAATAGTTGATAGATGGTCATGGCGATGGAAAGCATGGCATAGAGAATGCAGTTAGCATTAATGTAATGGTTAAGTGGAGAGCCAGAGGAGAGAAGGAACAGTTAGGGGGATCATTTTATAAACTATATAGATGTCTGACCAATGTACTGTATACTTGAAACTAATAATAAAATATATTTTTTTAAAGTGATGAGGAAAAGGCAGTTTGAAAAGAGGGCATTTGGACATAGACTATAGACTAGTGGTTACCAGAGGGTAGTGGATCGGGAGGAGAGGGGAGGTAGATGAGGTAAAGGGGGTTAAATATAAGGGTAAAGGGGAAAGGTGAAGTGGGTAAAGGGGATCAAATATATGGTAGCTGAAGGAAACTGGACTTTAGGTGGTAAACACACAATAGAATATACAGATGTCGAATTATAATGCACACCTGAAAATTACATAATTGTATTAACCAATGTTCCCCCAATAAACTTAATTATTAAAATAAAGAAAAAAAAAAAGAAAAGAAGGCATTTGTTTAGATATAACCCAAGGTGAAAATAGAGCACTTATAGCTTTACAGTATTCTCCCCTTCTTTACTTCCTATGCAACTATTTTTGTCTCACTACTTTGCTATTCACTCCAGAAATGCTCCGGGGCAGTACAAGATTAAACAATATAGCAAAGCCACCAGCTTTGACTCCTTCAGAAAGTACTCACTGGAGACAGGAATTGTGCCCTAGAAAAATATAAGCAAGGTATAACTTTGGCCCCCTGGCAATGCTGACACTTTGTGTAAACTTTGACAAGGCAAGACAGGTTCTCGTCTCAAATATGACCTGGCATAAGTTGCTCACTACAAATGGGTGCTACCTACTCTACTTTGAATAGAGTTAGGCCCAGAGTATAAAGTTCTGGAAAAAAGTGTTTTGTTTTTGTTTTTGTTTTTGTTTTTTTTAAAAAGTCACATCTCATCATGTCTGAAAGTCACATAGATAGCAAAGGGTCTTCCAGACATGCTGAGTCCAGAGTGTCTGAAAGGCTGCCTTTCTCCAAGGCGCTCAGGTTACTTCTCTTGTATTTTAAGCAGTTATTTCTTGAAAGGCACAACTTCAGAACAGATTGAGGCAATTTTTCTTAAACAAAGCAGCTAGGGCATTGGGTAAAAAGCTGCACTTAGAATTAGAGACCCAGAAAACTGGGGAAGGTGAGTGACTTCCTAAAGTTTATACCTGTAATGAGTACTGGGACAAAGATTATAGTCTTCTGTTTCTTTATGTGTTAAAAAGGATTATTGGCTTGAATACTCTGTTTAAATTTAAGGTAATCTCTAATCTGTTGGTTATTAGACTGAGTTAAAATCATGACTTTGCCTCTTATTAGATAGGTAATTTTGTTAAAATATTAAATAAATTAAATTAATATTAAATTAATTAATATTAAATATTAAACTACTTGTGCTTTCTACAGATATAGGACTACCTCACAAGTTGTAATATATATAAAATGCTAAGCTCAATGCTTAGCATATAACATCCAATTAATAGTAGCAACTGACATTATTATTATCAAAAATATTACATTTTCACTAAGATAGAGGAACTTTTCCTTTTCCATTTTGTTGGGCGAGGGAACTGACAAACAAAATGGATGCAGTCAGGCTTTCTCCCAGAAAGCCTTGCAGTTTCTGGAAGGCCTTAGCTACAGCGTTTTAGGTGACCTTAGATATAGCGTCCTATGTAACCTTAAATACAGCGTCCTATACAACCTGTAGAACACATGCGCACTGTGATTGATTGTGATTGATTATAGTACCTGGCCTTAAGCCACTATTGTGCACCTTGTTATAAGAACAACCCCGCCTGTACTGTCTGGGGAGCTAGAGCTATGCTTGTGCCTTGCTGTGTCCTGCTATGCCTGAATAAAGCTATGTTGCATCTGTCCATGGCTCCTCGCATATTCTTCCAGCTTCCAGAACCATGCATCCCAAGCTTCGGTACCTCAACCTGTAGAACACATTTCATAAGAATTATAAAAATGTTTAAACTATAGGGTCTTAGAGAGTAGCAATCTAATTTGTTAATATTATGGATGAGAAATATGAAGGCTATATCTGGCCAAATCACCCAGCTAGTTAATTCCAGAGCCAGAATTGGAAGCCTGGCTTCCTAGCCCTGAATTTTTTCCGGTTTCACTTCTGGGCTGCCTCATTCCCAGACTAGGAATTCCCAGCAGGCTGGATGTTCTGGCACCAATGCCTCTTCTTTCCCTCAAATTTCTAAAGAGAAAGAAGATAAAGCCTCCCTCAGTTTTACTCCTCATTCATGTCCATTCCTAAAAGGATAAGGCTTGCCCATTCTGACCTCAATTCTCATACTTACATTGGCCTTTCAGTCAACCAGAGCAGCTCCCTGATCTAATTCTCTCTCTTCTTATGACCTATGCTCTACTATAACTCCCAAAAGAATCCATGTGTCTACTCATAGGATTGTTCCTCCCCATTTTGACTTGAAGTAGCTTAAATTATTTTCCCAAAGGCAGCACCCAATGTCCTATGGAGGAAGAAAAAAACACCTCTTTCTCAGCTTAATTATTGGATCCTCCTCTTTTCTATTGGCAAAATCTTATCATAGAACTTCTTTGATATCTTGCTTCTCTATTTCATTCTTCAAATGAAATCTGTATGAATATAGATATTCTCAGATGTATTCTGGGTATACAAGAAGATAAAGAACAATTATTAAAGTTCTGCAGTGGTCATAGATTTTTATCTTTTTATGTCACTGATAGAGAAACTGAATGCAAATGGATTAAATGACAATTTCTTCTATTCAGGAATTATATGGTGAATATTATTGGATTACATACTAGGAGAACTGGTAAACAAGCTTTAGAAGTTCAATGTTTCAGAAACATCTGCAATATTTTTCATTTTTCGTTTTCTGGATGTAAATGAGGAAATAGGAGGAAACATGACAGATTAGCAGTGACAATGGAAAGATATGGCAGCAACCCTGGAATAGATCAAAAGAGTTTTTTTTTGTCCTACCATCCTCTGAGTTTTCAATGTACTGTGGGAAGGGGCAATAAGGACAGCACATCACAAAAAGGAAGTGTCTGAATCACAGGTTTTGGAAGGGGCTACAACCTATATTTACTGAGTTTTCTAGGAAAACTGGAACACATGTGCCTGAATAAGAATCAACTTGCATAGCCAAGTTAACCACTAGAGAGTGTGAGCATGCCTTCAGATCACTGAAGTTCATGGCAGTAAGCAGAATGAGAACCGAGAGCACAGTTTATACCAGGAAGCAAAAACAGCTCATGTGTATGTACACACATATCAATGCCTTTTTCTTTCTAGTCATGATATTTATCTGTTTAACACTATTAGAGGTAGCAGAATTTAGGAACAGTTCTAGAGCATGGATTTCACTGTTCTGTATGACATATTATTGAGGGAAAAGACCAGATGAAGACAATTCATATTTTATTAAATAGTCACATGGGGCACTTATGAGAAGGAACACTCATAAATGTTCTAACCAGATATGGGACTATGGATATATCAGCACTGAAACCCATGTTCAAGTACATAGCCCAGGACAAAAACAAAACAAAACAAAACAAAACAAAACAAAACAACAACAACAACAAAAAAAAAACATTTCATTACCTTTTTCACCAGATAAATTATTTCTCCTCTGTCTTTATCTCTTGGAACTTTGCTTTGCTATCTACCACCTATGTAAAGGTCAAAATATGAAACTTCTACACTAAATACATTTAATCAGGATCATAATTAAAGTATATGTGTATAGGTTAAAATAGTAGATTGAACAAACTCATCTCAATAACATATTTTAAGGGCATAAAACCACAAGGATTAGATAAACAATAGAGGACACAGTAGTAACAAAATTTGGGGAACTGGAAAGATGATTGGCATGGAAAGTTTAAAGAACTTCAGGAGACACAAGAACACTGAATCTTAAGCCAAGAGTGAAGAAACAACACAAAGTACATTAATTCACACAACAAAATTCCCAGTGGCAGTATTAGGTACCTCTAAAAACGAGGAGAGTAAGAGAAAGGAAAGATCCAAAATAAGGAAGGTGAGTTTAAAATCTATTTAAGCAGCAATTAGGATTCCAAATCTACTCCTTCACTCCTTAGAACTTCTTTCACTCATCCCGAATCACTATTAGAGATTTATTCTCTGGAAAGGGCAAAAGTAAGCTCTTTGTGCCTAGTGTCCTCCAGTTAAGCCAAGATAGAAACAGTTGGATTAAGTGAGTATATCAATACTAGATGGTGAGTTCTCCCCAGATCTCTTTCCTACTTTGCTCTCAGAATACTTGTCAATATGACTTTACACTAAGGAATATAAGTAACACTGTAAAAGAAAGACAGAAAGACAGACAGAAAGACAGACAGAAAGACAGACAGACAGAAGGAAAGGAAGGAAGGAAGGAAGGAAGGAAGGAAGGAAGGAAGGAAGGAAGGAAGGAAGGAAAGAA
>NW_006440820.1:392974-393604 GCF_000325575.1 Pteropus alecto
AAGAAAGAAAGAAAGAAAGAAAGAAAGAAAGAAAGAAAGAAAGAAAGAAAGAAAGAAAGAAAGAAAGAAAGAAAAAGAAAAAGAAAGAAAACTAATCAAGCTTCCCTCAGAGAAATGGCTCAGCCAAATAACCCTACTGTGATATTCACAATTGACAAATCTCACATGTGCTAAAAGCTTCCAATCAACTTTCTAGTGTCCCTTTCATAAACGTAGATGAACAACCTAGGATCATTAGATAAGCAGAAAAAAAAAGCAATTAGATGAAATAGGTACTTTGTCTAACCTTTCTTTCTCCTGAATAATCTATCAACATCTTACAGAGCTAAGAAGATATTGCAACCATGAAAAAATAACAGGACAAAGGAAACAGAGATTTAAAAGAAGGATTCTTACAAACCAAAAATGTAAATGAACAAGATTACAAACAAAAACTCATAGACACATACAACAGTATGGTGGTTACCAGAGGGAAAAGGGGGTTCAAAAAGGGTAAAGGAGGTCAAATATATGGTGACGGAAGGATATTTGACTTTGGGTGGTGAGCACACAATGCAATATACAGATAATGTATTATAGAATTATACACTTGAAACCTATATAATTTTATTAACCAATGCCGCCCCAATA
>NW_006440820.1:393624-400712 GCF_000325575.1 Pteropus alecto
TACACACACACACACACACACACACACACACATATATATATATATATAACATTATCGGTATACACATAAATGCATATATTTAACCATCTTATATACATACAAGGGTTCCCTCTAATTTGTCTTACAGTCCACACTCAATGACTGCTTTATGACTAGGTTCTTTAGGCATTTTAAGAATTCAGATTGCTTATACAAAATCTTAAGATGTAATCCATGTATACTAAATTATAGTCCACTAAAAGAATTTTCTTATAACAATTACTATAATATCCATCATTTATCAAATGACTACTATGTACTAAGAATTAAACTGTGTGCCTTTTATAAATTCTCTCATTTAATCCTCACAATCCTGTAAGGCAGTGTTACTTAGAAAGTGTAAGTAACTGGCTGACACTCACCTGATAAATAGAGAAGCTGTGGTATAAGCCCAAATCACCCCAAGTCCAAACTCTTTTCAAGTGCAACATGGGTAGTATGAAATCCACTCAAAGGCTGGCTTCATTATCAGTAGTTTTAGGGCCTTTGCTTAGGCACAGCCTGGCTGGTCTGCCCACACAATCGAAATTTTGTGTAGAACTTTTGACTTCTCAAAAGCCTAACAACAGTCATCCTTTGATATCTACAGGGGATTTGTTCCAGGACCCCAAAAGGATACCTATCCATGGGTGCTCATGTCTCTTATATAAAATAGCATAGAAAAATGTATACAGTTGGCTCTTTGTATCCTCTGACTGAAAATACTATTTTCAATCCACAGCTGAATTGCAGTTTGTTGAATCTGCAGATGTGAAACCTGGGAATACAAAAGGCCAAGTATATGTTTATTTTTAAAATTCACTTATGAGTGGACCCATGTAGTTCAAACCTGTGTTGTTCAAGTGTCAACTGTATTTCTCTTCTTCCCCAAGGGTTCTTTTTCCCCCTCAACTATGTCTGAACACTTAAGACTGACACACTCTGGCATGACTTTAAATCCTGATAATCAGAGCCCAGAGTTGTCATCCTTTCTGCTGAGATGGCCAGTATGATTAGTAATTGTTTGGCTTTTTAAATTGCTGGGTCAGTCTCGGAGAGGACTGACCTTTCTGTCAGCCTAATAGCAGAAACAGAAAGTCCAGGTTAGAATATCTGTTCACCAAGTTAAAGGCTATTGTAAATTGGTGGTTTATTCAAATGAAGCTTTAAGACTGGTATAGGGTTCTCAGTGGCACAAGTGTTGTTTTTATAGACTATAAGTAGGGAAATTATATCCTAACCTCCTGCAGGCTATTAGCCAAATGACTTTCCCACCTCTTGGCCACCTATGGAACCTCAAAAGATCCTGTTTCATTGAAGGGGTAACAGCATATGGCCCACAACTTTACAAGGCCACAAAATAAATTTTCTCAGTGCACAGAGTTAATGAGGCTTTAGAATTGAGTTACATTGACCCATCACCCAAATATCTTCTGAGGAAAGCCATTACAACCCATAGTGTCTGGACATTTGTTGGTTTCTGTAACAGAAGGTGATTTGCAACTCATTCTGAGATTTACTGTGGTTTTGAACTTCTGCTTATATAGCCCTTGATCTCTCTTGTGT
Organism: Pteropus alecto; assembly: GCF_000325575.1. NCBI lineage: Eukaryota > Metazoa > Chordata > Mammalia > Chiroptera > Pteropodidae > Pteropus > Pteropus alecto. The sequence continues at coordinate 395,209 of NW_006440820.1, forward strand.
ATTCTTAGGATTAATGAAAGAAAGTAGTATGGAGTGTGTTCTACTTAATAAATACAGTAAAGTATGATTATAATCCATCCTGTTTTACACAGAAGTTTGGAGAATTTCTCAAAGATTTGTTCAGGATCACCTGGGAAGCTTGGATCTTAGGTCAGCATCTCCCATAAGCAGAGCCTGAGACAAAGATTTTGATACAAGTAATTTATTTAGGAAGAGAACTCAGGGGGTAGGAATTAAGATTTGAAGAAATAAAAGAGAAAGAAGACAAAAACAATACAAGGGTGCATTTTCAAGTCAGACACTGCTACTGGTGACTTGTGGTTAATTTTGGAGAGATCTCTAAAGACCTTAAGGGAATGAGTCTCAGATCTGTTCACCTGAGGATGAGAGACAGAAGCCTTTTTCATTAGATTTTTATCTCCTACTGATTAAGGGTCACCAATGGGGTGTTAATTTGTTAATTCTCTCACACTTCTTTTCAAGTGTCACTGCTGAGTGGGCTATGGAAGGCATTCCATGCTATTGTATTGGAGAAACCTGGAGCAAGAAGTATGAGATACTGGCTGCGGGGTAGGGTGCTGTCCAGGCACACCTGCATGAAATGAAGTAAAACCTGCTTTAAAATGTTTGGCATTAGGCTACTGGAGTCCAAGCTGGGACTAAAATTATAAGCAGCAGTTCAAGAGGTTTCCAATACAACGTGTAAAAATGCCCGTTTCTGCTAATCTATCTATTGTTAAGTGTTGATTTGTGTGCCTCTCAAAATTCATGTTTAATTCTCAACTCTCAGTACCTCAGAATGTGACCTTATTTGGAAATAGAGTCATTGCAGATGTGAATAGTTAAAAAATTCTTAACTTACTTAAGTTAGAGTATGGTGGGCCCATAATCCAATATGACTGGTATTCTTATAAAAAGAAAAAATTTGGACACAGACACTCACATATGGAGAACACCATATAAAGACTATAATTATGCTTCCACATACTAAGGAAGCACCAAAAGTTAAGAGAGAGGAATAAATCTTTCCTTAGCTCCCTAGAGAGAACATAGCCCTGCTGACACCCTGATCTTAGACTTCTAGACTCTAAAACTATGAGGCAATACATTTTTCTTGTTTAAACTACCCTGTCTGTGACACTTGGTTATGGCAGTCTTAGGAAAATAATACACTCATGATCTACTGGATCACTGTCCATTAGCATATCATCTACACTTCTGCATTTCTAACAAGGTATGTGGGAAGTTCTAGGTGCACTCCAAGTTTAAGAAACCTGGTTTAGAATTAAAGAGTGTAATACCTGTGCCTTAGGGAGAGTAAACCCAAGAGGGCATGCTTTTGCCCAAACACTTGTCTGAAAATGCAGAATAATACCAGATGTAGGGAATTCTTTTTTAAAATGTCAGCTCAAGTAGCACAGTTTATGCTATGGTTGTTACTCAAAACCAAGGGCTGTAAAAATAATGAAGGCACAGACTACAACTTCGCCCCCAACTCAAACATTTGCAAAAGGCAGAGTAGATTAATTAAGGTACACAGTACTTCTGTACTTTCTCAACCTCTATCAGAAAATGGATATGTCTGTGTGTACATGATTAGTTATGCTTTATTGTGAAATAAACAGGAATAAAAGCAAAACAATATTTGGAAAATATAGTAAGCTAACTTTTTATTTCAAAATGGAATGGAACTGTTCAGTATAGGTAAATGCTAAAGAAAATGCAGAGCAAATAGGAGAGATGGAGTGGGGGACACTAAAAAGGAGGCCATTGAAATTCGACCTTCATAAATGAGTAAAACCACTTGAGGACAGAAACCAGGTCTATCCCTCTCTATAATTGCAGACACTCGGTGTTTGCTGAGTGCAGAAGCTTTGAACGATCTCTGAGATGCAAAGTTCCAGCTCTTGGAGGACTTAGAGTCTTGTTCCAGCTTAATGGTCCCCCTATCATTTTTCAATCACTCTACAGATTGGTTGATCTGCATTCCCATCTCTTGGGTACTGTGCTTTGAGCTGAGACAGGATGTAACTTTGAATTCTCACTTTGGTTTGTTCCATCTGCTAGCAACTTCTTCCAATGGCCTGTAGTTCGTCATATGCCCAGCTTATCCCAGCCCCAATGTCAACATGAGCGAATTAAGTGTCCACCATTCCATGGGAATTTTCTCTTGACCTCTGATGTGCTAATATATTCAAAAATATTCTAATGAATTTTTAGAGCAAGAACAAATGGGTGAATAGATATGGCACAGGAGAGCACCTGTCACATGAACAACCATTTTACGATGAGATAATATAAGCTGAAGAGGATGACCACCCCTTGAAAGAGTACTTTTATGTAACTTTTTTGAAGTAGAGTGGATACTAAGGTACATACAAATTGAAAATATGGAGAAGTAGAAAATAAGAACCCTGAAATGAAGCCTGCCTAATACAGAGGAGAGAAGAACAAATTCAGAGAGATATGTAGAGATAAAACCTCTTTTCTTTCGCTGGTGGACAGAAGGTATGGGGAGAGAGATTGAGAGAGAGGTGAGAGAAAAAAGAGAAGTATAATAGAGAACCCAGAGAGTAGTTGCCTGACACATTTACAATTTAGAAGGATTTCTTCCAAAATATATATTTTTTTTAATTTCTAAATTATCCTAATTCAAGAGCATCATCTGTTTCCTATTGGGGCCCTGACTAATATAGGGAGAATTCAAATTGGCTCTTTTCCAAAATAATCCCTCTAATATACGTCTTGGCCTCTGAAAATTACAGATCATTGAAAATGAACTTTCATTTGAAATTATATAAGAAGCTAAGGAGGTAAATATTTATCTGAGAAAGAGGAATATATTTTATCTAAGAAGTTCTGCAGATATATCTGATGGCTACAACAAAGACAAATCAGTGATTGATATTTTTGCAAACATTTCCTTTTGCATGCATGATCAATCCATCCACAACATGCTATTCTGAAGAAAACCACTGACTTACAGACCTGGGAAAGATGTAAAAATATATAATAATCCAGTTTGTTCTTTGCATGGAGCTATTTGTAATATTTTTCTTCCCGTGTCTGTAATGAGTGTATGGTATTGGAGTTGGGGATGAGGGAAAATGAGAAACTATTCTCCAAGATTGTTTGGTTTGGCATATAGTAAATTAGTCTGATTATTTCAATCACCTTATTTAGATGCATTTTAAATGAATAGACCTTAATTTTGAGTTCTATATCCCCAAACTCTGATTCTTTGAAAGAACATAAGAGGATTTGGAAGCATATGAGCAATACCATTTCCCAGAAAATACATCAGAAGACTGGGTTTGCCCTCTGCACATAGCAGAGATTGTTCTTTCTAGGCCAATCAGCAATTTTAAGTTGACCAGAACTTGAACTTTAGCTAGACCGTGAGGCAAGAATCAACTTTATCTTGTTCATGTCTTTATATCAAGTGCCACATAGAAGATACTCAATGAATATTTGTTGAAAGAATCAATAATTAGACACCAAAATATCACAAAAAGAGGATATGAAGTAGAAAAACATAAAAAAAACATGAGGCTTCCTTTTCTTAGAGTTTTATTTAGGCCAGGATAGTTCTTTATAAAAATATTATTAATATAATTTAGTTTTGCATGTAATTATCTACATACTAAGTATTCAGCACTAAATTGTCAGAGAAACAAAAACATGGCCTTTACCTTCACAGAGATTATAGAATTTTTGTAGTTCTTTATCTTGGTTTTCTGTTTTCATTTATGGCTTCAAGATACATTGAAGAACTATTTGACATGCATCTTAGCTAGGATTTCCATGTCTTTTACTTTCATCTCAAGCTCCCTACTCCTCCAAAATGTGACCTAGATCAGTTGTCAGATTTATCTAATGCCTTCCTTGTTTCTATTCTTTATTTCTTTACTCTGTTGATTCGATTAAAAAAAAATAACTGGTTAATGAACACAGCTAAAATTGAGAAGCCAATGGGAAATATGTATATTCTTTCAATGGGAAAGATAAGACGGGATACAGTTAATAGCAACAAAGGGAGATGAAACCTGGCACACCAGCACTGTGATTGTGTACTAGAGGTGTTTCAGCTCTGCTAAGGCCTTGGAAGCTTTCTTAGCAAAAGTAATTTCAAAAAAGTTTTAATAAAAGGCTGTAGCAGGGGCAGATGTTAGAAATAACTAAAAGTTGGCTATAGTCTTGGTAATTAATCATAATGTAATATTATTTTTTCATCGCAACCTTTGAAAGGCTGAATAACCAAATACATCAATATAATTTCTAGCATCCCTGAATAACATCCATAGTATTAAAAAGGTATGTTATTCTTCCAGATTTATCATTAACATCTAAGTATTTGTCTTTAAATATATGTAAATAATCTATAACCTGGAATGAAAATCTACTTATGATATTTAAAACAAAATTCTATTAGTCCATTGAAATATAAATGTATATTTATTATTATAAGGGTAAAGTATAACATAATTTTTTAAAAGATTTGTTATATTTCAGCTAATATTTTAGCATCCATAAAACTGTTATCTCAAAAATAAGATTTTTATAGTTCTTATTTTTACTCATTCATTTTTTTCTTAGTAAAAGTCTTGAGATAATAAGAGAGACCATGAGTACCTAAAGAAGGTAAAATGTGAATAGAGTGTTGTGAATCTGGAGGAAGAACAGATTTCCATAGATAAGAGCTGAGGAAGAGCTGTCCCTTGGTCTGAGCCCACTTAGAGATTTATAATTTGAGGAAGACTAGGCTCAGAGAGCATAGGTGACAGTCCTGCAGTGACCTAGGCTGGTCTCTCTCCCTTTAGGAGCAATCTGATTTGGAATTTTAAAGTACTTTCTTGTTACCGACTCAGGGATCAATGAGTACAACATCTTTCTCCTTTCACGAGTGACAAAATTAGAGGCCAGTAAATTATGTAACATATTTATTGTTACAGAGTTAAATTAAGCCAAAGTATGCCACTTTTGAAAAAAATAGGATGAAATCATTAAATTAGGAGAAACTGATCTCTGATATGCAAATATATTTCATTAAAATGTATTTGAATTCAATAAATATAGATGGAAGTGTGTCCCACTGGTGCATTTAAGTAAGCACACTGGACAGGCATGGTATTAATAAGTAAACTAATCCATCCTATTAACATTGTACAACCTTCGGGAATAATTAGAACCCCATCCCCTTTGATAATAAACCCTCATCCTTCACGCAGGATAGTGATTTTCAAACTGTGTAACTCAGAGCCCTCTCAAAGCCACAATACGGGAATAATGGGACTTTGGGGACCTGACTTCCTCTACTTCAACTAGAACATTTCCTTATCCCTACTTCCACCCATTTCATATAATGAAGGGGAAATATAGTTATATTATACATACACACACACACACATATTTCTCACTCTAAGATAAGTACATGTAGGGCATATCTACATTACGGGCTTCCTGACATGATGTACTAAGAAGAACATAACATTACTTCATTGGCA
>NW_006440820.1:400894-408417 GCF_000325575.1 Pteropus alecto
CTGACAAAAATGTATAACCTATTTTATTTAAGAGAAAACAAGAATAACCCTAATTGAGAGACATTCAGTTGATGTGTTGGAGTTGGCTTGTGCGTACAGCTCCTGAGAGCTAACTGTGCACAGTTCTTCCCAATGACACATTCAGAACTACCACATTGGTAGCTTGACATCGGCTACAGTGGGAATATTTATACCACGGAAATCAGCAAATGCTACCCAACAGAACTTTTTTTTTCTTTTTTTCTTTTTTTTTTTTCAAAGAGATATCTGTTAAACATTTATCGGATCACTGATAGATATTCTACAAAAGCATTGGTCCATACTCTGAAAATGTCAGTGTCATGAAAGACAAATAATGTTGAGAAAATGTTCTATATTAAAAGAAACTGAAGAAATGCAACGGCTAAGTGCACACATAATCATGAATGGGTTCTAGGACTGGAAAAAATTGTCCTCAAAAATATTATTAATATAATTTGGAAAATTAAAATGTAAATTATAGATTAAATAAAACTTAAATGTGTCTTTCCTAAGAATAAGGATATTTTCTTACAGAACAATGGTGTAATTATCAAATTCAGGAAATGTAACATAATACAATATTGCTGATGAGTAAAGGAATATGATGTATTCAATACACTTGAAATTGTTCAGGAAAAATAATACTTATAAACATATATGGAGAGAAAATTATAAAATAATCTGGCAAGATATTTTCAATTGCTGCATTGAGATAAAAGTATATAGAGATCTTTATATTCTTCCTGAAACTTCTCCTAAAATTGTTACATATTTTTTTAATTTTTTATTTTGAGAAAATTTCAAACATATGGGGAACCCATTAAACTTTGCCAATCCTCAAAGAAATAGTACATGGTAAAACAGTAAAGTTACATTTTACACCATTCAAATAATAGAATCATTTTAAATGATAATACTCATTTCTGGCAACTAAGGTGAAAATGCTTGGTGCATTTTAAATTGTCACAAACACTTTGGAAAGCAATCCGGCAATATCTGAAAAACTATCTAAACATTCATAATCTTTTAACCAAGTAGTTCCTTCTCTCAAATTTGAGACTGCTCTATAGTGCAAAAATTACAAAGCAGCACAATTATCATATAGGACTACAACTGAGTAAATCATGGTACAGAAACCCATGAAAAATTATAAGTATTAAGACTCTGTAACAACATGGAAAAATTATTTTATGGAAAAAAATAAAAATATAAAATATTCTATAATTACAAAATTATTTAAAATCTGTATAAGAACAAATACATGAAGGAAACAGAAAAATGAAAATAATTTCTCTATTAGTACAATAGACTTAAGGAAGAGATATTTTCTACTTAAAACATCTTTTAACTTGTGATTTATAGTTATATGGTTGCAAATATTATAATGTTAACTTATGAGTTATGGTTACAAATATTATAACATTAAACTATAAAAAATAAGTTCAGGGTAGAATTTGAACTCACAACACTGACTTCACTACACAATTTTTATATGGCCTAAAGCTGCATTGGAAAATAGGAAGTACAAATCTTTTTTGACCATTAGTGGGCCTTTCATCTCTTTTTAACACTCTTCTTCCTAATGTCTCATATCTCGGGTGCATGCCCAGTACTCTGAAATAGCTAAAGAAAGCACATGTCACATGCAGTTATTCCCCACTAAACATGAAATGCCACATTTCCACTCCCAAGTGGATTCACATTTTTAAAATAATCAAAGTGTTTACAGAATACAGCCACAAAACCAGGTTTATGCTAGATGCTGAAAGTTCTGAAATATAATTACAGGAAAAATAATATATAATAAAGTAATTTTTAACAGTGAATGTCAAAGATACTTGGGGAGCAGCAAGGAAAGAGGGTAGGATAGACTTTCCTAGGCCCCATGGAATGATGTCACAAAAGTAGCCAGGTTCATCTAGCACTCCCGTTCTGAGGCAGTGAGTCTGACATAGACTCTATACGCATGCTATTTTTCTTCCTCCACTCTCCGGTCAGCTCAGGCACAACCAAATTTGATATCATTCTTCATTCTGAGTTTTGCTTTCTCCCAGTCACTTGTTCGTAAATTTTCCTCACTGCATCATTGAAATCTGTTGCAGCATTCTTGATAAATTTCTCATGCCCTTACTTGTCATCCATAACATTATCTTCCTCTTTTCTAGGGAATCTCTTGATAGCCAGCTTTAAAGACTTCAGCCAGTTTTCTCACTGTTCATCTTCTTACAAGTACATTTAAAAAAATTCAGCTCTCCAACTAAATGGATCATCTCCATGCATTTTAAAGGAAGGGTGAAAAGTGGTCAAGCTTGCTTCAATAAGTCTTAAAGACATCTCTTCAACTGTTTCTCTAAACTCCATTCCCATGCTCACTCTCATTAGCTCGCATTTCTTCCCCTGCAAAGCTGAAGAGCCAGGGTCGGGAGAGAGAGGATATAGAAGAAGCCGTTTTCACAAGTGAAACTACAAGGAGATGTTCATTGTAGCCATAAAGGAACTGTTTTGGAAGCTTTTCCTCTGAAATAGTTTGGGAAACATAAAAAAACACTTAATGCAATCATAAACTTATAGTCAGTTTATAAAAAGTATGGACATAAATATTGCTTTTTTTATTCTCTGGCTGTGCATAAAATGAACTTACAAAGCAGAGACATACAGAGAACTAATCATTTGAGTGGAGAAATACTCCTCATGCCATGAGATTGGCCAGTGTTGAGGCTGACCCAGTGTCTTCCAGACACTGAGGAGGAGCTGACCTTAAAATGGAACGTCATTTCTTCATCATCCATGCTACCTCATTCTTCCCAACACCCTCCTTCTTTCCTCTTTCCACTTTAAGTGGATATGATTTGCGCATGATCCAGATCCCACCTGAAGACTGAAAGACTTCTCTCGTAGCTACTGAGAGTGTTGATGGTAGATAGACCTCTGCTTTCACCTCCCTATAGGGATTGACTCAGCTAAAAAGAGTCCCCTTATCCAAAGTTATTTCACACTACCCATTCAATAATTGGTGAACATAGGAGCATAAAGGTGTAGTATACTCCTCACATCTTGGAACAACTCTGAAAGACCATTCCAATTTTCAGAGCTCCATATAGGGTTGACTATGACTGGTCGAGATTGTATTGCAGCCCAACTTCTCCCTCTGCCCATTTCTGCTTTCATTTTTTCCCTGTATATCATAAATACCCTACAATGTTAAACTCTATTTTAGCCTGCTTCTCAGGGAATTCAACCTGCAACAACATTGTAGGTGTTTCAAGCAGAAAAGAGATTCCACACATGGAATTAAGCTACAAACATGTTGGATAGACTCAGGAGAAAAAGGAGGAAGGTAGTGTTTCCCAGAGGTCAGGAAAAAGTTTCTACTGCCCAGGCAGGTTCCAAGTGCTGTAATAACTGGTCTAGAGAAGAGATCACCTATGGAACAATTGCTGAAATGAGAGCCAATACCCATTTACCTGTGTGATTATCCACACCTATTTTCCAATTCTCAGATGCCCTCTGCATAAGACAAACAGGTAAACTAAGTGGGAATGTGATAAGAACCATCTTTCTCACCATCTTTCAAATTTTTCATGGTGACACCAATATTTGCAGTTATCCTATGAAAATAATACTGCCTTTGGTTTATTATTTGGGTAGGGGAGTGAAGTTCTAGGGTTTTAACTTGGTCATTCCTACTGTAATGGCTGTCAGTCTATGGGTACAGGAGTCAATGTGGGGATTCTGCCAGATGCTGAGTATGTCTATTCCAGCCATAATTCCAGAACTTGAGAAATAATCATAGTGTCAGCCTAAACCTCTATTAGTGACCTATCCTCTGGCCATCATTCTCATTGGTAAACCACAGCAACATTTGAGAACTCCAGGATTAGCATCAAACCTGAGCCTCTATCTGGCAGTCCCTGATGCAGCTGTTTCCCACTCCCCAATCCATGGTCACTCTGATAAATGGCTCCAAGTCCCCTGGAGGAAGACTTAGGGGCAAATTTACAGCATATACTTATGGCTATGTCACAGGGATCCTTCTTCCGGAGAACCCAATATCCCCTTTATTCAATGGACTCTGTTTCTGTGACCTGGCTCATCTAGATTTGGGGACTGGGTGAGAGACTATCATTCTCATTGTGATCATTCAAGTCAGATCTCTCTTTACTTGATCTAGATTTTTCTCTCAATAGGTTTTGTGAGTACTTCTCAAAAGTCCACCTTCTACTTTTAAGACTGAAGTAGTCATTCCCCTAATCATTGAGAGTGTTGGCAGCCAAGAGTTCTCAACTAAGTTCCTCTTTGAGACTTGCCTGGGCCTTAAGAGAAAGTTGCCTTGCCCAAGATCATGCCCCTTCTTGGGAGCAGCCTACCTCCAATGGCTGGTCAGTGCAAGGGCATAAAGGCCAGGTAGATTTGCTCTAAATCGGAACACCCTTCAGGTCCATCTCAGCTTCAGAACTCTCTGTAGGATTGGCTATAGCCTTTGTTGTGACTGCATCCCAATTCAACTTCTCTCTTTGCCTAATCCTGCTGCCTTTACTCCTTCCCCCAAGAGCACTTCTCAATAAAATTTATAATGCAAATTTTGTCTCAGAGTTTGGTTCTGAGGAAGCTTAACTGTGATAATAAGCTGATAACTATTTTTTTCAGTCCTAGGGACACAGATCAATTAGCCATCCTTAGAGATCCCTACATGACAAAACTTTCTGATTGACATTCTGGCTCTGCTGCCTATGACAATAGTTACACTCATTTTGTTTGCAACAGTCAAATGGCTCCTCTTAGCCTTTATCATTCTGGGATTCCATCATTCCCAATGAAATAAAGAAGTCCAGTTCAATGGCAGTATCTCCCACCATCATTACTAACCTGAAGAAGATGGCTATAACAGATATTCAAAGCTCACCCACCCATGCATTACTCAGTGCCATGAAAAGAAGGGAATATGTCATTTTCAATGTAGGAGAAGTAGAGGAAGAGGCACACACAATAAATTCATCCCAACATTCTTATCTCTCTAAGCCCCTGAATTCCTTCAGGCTACTTCTGGCATCTCAATCTCATAGGTCACTCTTGTATTCAAGTTTTGGTTAACCACTCCCAGCTGTTTCAGATGGTACATGGAATCCAATCTGTTTGAACTGTCCAGACTGCTGAGTTTCTGAATGAAGAATTTATTAATAATAGTTATATTTAACCAATGTTATATTTCACCCTCGTTGGTTTAGTACCTTTGAAATTCATTCTCATATATATGTTTCCCAAATTATCACTAATACAATTTAGCAAAAAGATCTTGTCATTTTATTAATGTTTAAGCTATTTCCTCTCCTCTCCATCTCTGTAATTATCCCTCACTGGTCTGGATGCAATAGAAGGTGGTGGCAGCAGCTTTTGATGAAACTTCGCAACCTCTTGCAAGGTAACTTTCTCCAAAGAGGTTACTACAGGGTTTTCAAACAAGAGAAGAGCCACATCCACCCTGAGACAAGTACCTCAGTGTCTCTGCCCAGGTCCATATTCAGTTTGATGGTTCTCAGTCTGAATTCCAAGTTGGGTCTTGTTTCTTCTCTCCTCACTGCCCAAAGGATGCTCACATATATACACAGCACATGCTGTTCCTGTATTATTTCATGCTTTTTAATCCTTGTCATTAGGTACTATACTTTTTAATCTTTCGTTTTCATCTAGATTTACGCAAGTTGAAAAGTATACTAGAGATGACCCTGGATTCTATACCACATAGGTTCATCCTGACATGAGACAGCTAAAGTTGAGTGACTAGAGCAAAAGGACAGATGCCAGATTCCCCACATTGACCTTGGGCTGCTTTATTCATCCATGTAAAGAAGATTTAATTATGGGCATACATACCTCACTTTCCTAAGTCCTTGTTTGTAAAAAAAAAAAAAAAAAAAAAAAGGCAAGAGCTCTCTTTTAGGACTTACAGAGCAGATACATTAGAGGTGAATAAAAACATTAAATTCTTTGTAAACTGTAATAAAGTTCTAAATCCAAGCCCTAATTGTTAAAGTGACTTGCTTGGGGTTACATATTTAGAAGAGCTGAGTTCTATACTCAGATTTCTCCTCATCTAATTCTCATTGCACTCTCCTGTATGGACAGAGGAGGAGATAACCACTTGCATTCGAAATAAGGTTTGGTATAAAACTCCTAAAGCATAGTAATAATAATCGAGGTGGAAATCTTCATTTAGTTTCTGTTAAAAAACAAGAATCAGCAATTGGGAAGCAGCATGAGGTACGGAGTTACTGATCATTGTTCATTTTCTCAGGGGCACTTAAAATCAAACCATGTAGGTCAGCATCCCAGGAACTGATCATTTAATCGGATAGTTTCTGGCTCCTCATCTGAATGTGAAGCCTAAGGACTTTGGAGCTTGAATATAGTTACACACAAAGCATCATGCTTTAGGATTTAAGCATGTATTTGTGGTAAGATTTTTTTTTTGCCATGAATACTATTTTTTTCCTAATTAATCAAATTCATTAGATTCCACTTGTGAGATTTTAAAAAGACAGATCTTCCACAAAGCATCCATTTCATTATCACATGAATAGAGTAAATCTTGTCCATGCCTCTGCTTGAAGTTGGGAATTCTCAGTTTATAGTAGAAAAAAAATCCCCTAGCCAAATGCAGAATAAAATCATGTAAAAGCAGACAGAGTTCTTTCTTCCTCCAATTAATTTGCAATTCCAATGTTCACTTGCATATATTTTAGGCACTGATGTATGATGAAGCTGTTTATTTTCTGGAGTCAAATGTGACATGATTATTTTTTTCCTCTTCTCTCATCTTCCTTCTCTCAGGGGCACTTAAAATTAAACAGTCTAGTTCACCATCAACTTAATTCTCACATTTTCTTTGCAATTATGACAAGATTTTCTAAAAATTAAAATTTACTATAATAACAAGGCACTTCTCACTGCCTTTTTCAGCTTTAATAGTGTTAAGATATTAACAAGTGCAATGAATATAATGGTTATATTGATGAGTTCTCATTTGCATAAGAGATGACAAAAAGGATAAGTAAAATTCAGTTCGTTTTGGAAAATCCTGACTCCCAAATAATGTAGGGCTGGTTATTATGAGTAGTATGTTATATAAAGACTGCTTTCTTAGAAAATGTACAATTGAAGATCCTAATGTTGTAGCCACCAGCCTCCGAAAGACACACGGACCACCAGAAATCAGTGAGTTATAGGAAACACGCTCTTTATTCAGTCAGCTGGGTCTGCCAGGGATACGCAGACCCCAAATTAAGCAGCCCCGAAATGTAGATGTACAGGGTTTTTAAGCCCTAAATCCCATTCCTCATTCTGTCTTAAACCCAAAGGTCTAATTTTCTCCTATTCACTACCTGTCAACCCACAGGTCGGGTGTGCAAGTGGGGGTACAGAAGCAGAAAGCTTATTGTTAGAATGTTATGTTCCCATGGGTGATAGCCTATGTTCCCATGGGCGATAGCCAAGCAGTAATTTTC
>NW_006440820.1:412424-417224 GCF_000325575.1 Pteropus alecto
GTCCTTGACGATTGTACTGACCCGTCACAGCATTCAAGGGCCCTGGAACGTCTCAGGTTGGCCACCCCTTTGAATCCGTAACAGAGACAGCAACCGCTTTGGAGGCCGGTCCAGTCTTAGATCCCAGGGCCACTCCCTGAGATCTCGCTGGAGCCTCCAAATGTTGTAGCCGCCAGCCCCCGAAAGACACACGAACCACCAGAAATGAGTCAGTTAAAGGAAACATGCTCTTTATTCAGCCAGCTGGGTCTGCCAGGGGTACGCAGACCCCAAATTAAGCAGCCCCGAAATGTAGAGGTACAGGGTTTTTAAGCCCTAAATCCCATTTCTCATTCTGTCTTAAACACAAAGGTCTATTTTTCTCCTATTCACTACCTGTCTACCCACAGGTCGGTTGTGCAAGCGGGGGTACAGAAGCAGAAAGCTTATTGTTAGAATGTTATATTCCCATGGGTGATAGCCTATGTTCCTGTGGGCGATAGCCTATGTTCCTATTGGCGATAGCCTATGTTCCTTTGAGCGATAGCCAAGTAGTAATTTTCCAGCCAGCACACTAAGAGTATCAGATGCGCAAATTCTATCATGGAAATATATGCATTGCTAAATTTTCATTGGTGCCTTAGAGCTCCCTAATTATATGGCAAACACTATAGTCTTGTATTAAAAACATCTTGCCAAGTCATTTCAAATAGAGCTAATGCTGTTTTCTCAGCAGAAAGAATGTCATAAAAGGACTCTCTGTCACTCTTTTTTATAATTAGTAAACAGGTCCCCAGTCTCCCTGTAACCCAAAGGTAGTAGAAATACAACCCAAATTATACATCCGTGTTTAACAGTAAGGAAAAGAAAAACAAACAAAGAAAAATATATGGCACAGGGGTGCTCTTCACTGCAGTTCTCAGAGAGTGTACCATACCTGGGCACAGAGGAGCTTTTCAGGAGATGAACTAAATAAAATACCTGGTATTCTTAAAAGTTTGCAATAAATTTGTATTATGTTTATAAATGTAAGCATTGAGAAACCTTGTTCACCTATGTAAGTAAATGAATAGAAATTGTTTTATTATAGCAAAGTCACTCCATTTCAAGTTATATGTTAAAAGTCAAATAGTGGTTATATCATCAGAAAGCATGTTTAATGTTGTATCAGTAGATAACTTAATTAGGTTCTCCTTCGAATCATTTCAAAAATAGGTATTAGAAAGCATATGATTTACAAATGGATTTGTTATTCAGTCATTTATTCATTCACTTTTTCATTTTCTGGGAAGTGTATAAAAAAGGCTTTAATAAAATTTGTAAAATGTAAATTTATTATTCCTGATACTTTTTCACTTAGAGGCACCTCATATAATAGTATATACCCAAAAAGGATTGGGGAAATTTAAATATTAAGTTTTTACATATTGCTTTTATCTTATCACGTAAATGAAATAATGTTTTCACTAAAACCTTGTAGCTAAAAACATATACTAAGACATTGGTGAATGAAACGTGTCATTCCCTGTCTCATTATTGAGAATGTAAAATGCAGAGGAAATGAGCTTTGTAAAAGATTGATGTTTCCCATAATGCTTTAAATTTTTGAATATTGATATTCTTAGAAAGAAAAAGTATGAAGTTTGTTATGAATTGTCGACTGAAAGAAATAAGACACGGCATCTTTATTTTTTTTTTTTCTGTATGCTTATCATGAAGTCCTGGCAGAAAAAAAAAATAGTCCTGTTCCCTAGAGAGGCAACCATGATCATTTTTAAAAAAACGACGATAGTTTAAGAGACCTCTTGGACAACATGAAGAGTAACAATATCCGGATCATAGGAATACCTGAAGGAGAAGAGAGAGGAAGGGATTTTGAATCTATTTGAAGAAATAATGACAGAAAACTTCTCTAATCTGGAAAAGGAATTAGACATACAAGTTCAGGAAGCACAAAGAGTCCTAAACAAGAGGAATTCAAAGCGACCCACACTAGACACATCATAATTAAAATGCCAAAGGTCAAGGACAAAGAAAGAATCTTAAAAGCAGCAAGAAAAAGGAAGCTGGTTACTTACAAGGGTACTCCCATAAGAATGTCTGATGATTTTTCAACAGAAACCTTGCAGACCAGAAAGGATAGGCAAGAAATATTCAAAGTTATGAAAAACAAGAATCTACAACCACGAATACTCCACCCAGCAAGGCTTTCAATTAAAATGGAAGGCGAGATAAAGAGCTTCCCAGACAGGGAAAAGCTTAAGGAATTCATCACCAAGAAGCCAGTATTACAAGAAAGGTTAAAGAGACTTCTGTAAAAAGAGAAGGGGTAAAAAGGAAAATAGAAATAACAAATATGAATAATAAAATGGCAGTAACTATGTACCTATCAGTAATCGCTTTAAATGTAAAAGGGTTAAATGCTCTAATCAAAAGACATGGGGTAGCTGAATGGATAAAAAAACAAGACCAATGCACAAGAGACCCACTTCAGATCAAATGACATTCATGGACCGAAAGTAAAGGGATGGAAAAAGATATTTCACATGAATGAAAATGAAAAAACAAAGCCGGGGTAGCAATACTTATATCCGATAAAATAGACTTTAAAACAAAGGCTATAAAAAGAGACAAGAAAAGGACATTTCATAATGATAAAGAGATCAATAAATCAAGAGGACATAACCCTAGTAAACATATACACACCCAACATAGCAGCACCTACATAAATAAAGCAATTATTGACTGACATAAAAGGAGAAATCAACAGTAATACACTTGTAGTAGGAGACTTTAACACCATATTGACACCAATGGACAGATCTTCCAAGCAAAGAATCAATAAGGAAACAATGGGCCTAAAAGACACACTAGACCAGATAGATTTAATACATATTTTCAGAGCATTTTACCTCAAGCAGCAAAATACACATTCTTCTCAAGTGCACTTGGAACATTTTCCAGGATAGACCACATATTAGGACACAAAAAAAGTTACAATAAATTTAAGAAAATGGAAATACCAACCTTCTTATCTGATCATGATGATATGAAATTAGAAATCAATGACAAGAAAAAAATTGGAAAATACGCAAACACATGGAAGATAAATAATATGCTACTAAACAATGAATGGGTTATCAATGAGATCAAAGAAGGAATAAAAAGATACCTAGAGACGAATGAAAATGAAAACACAATGACTCAAAAATCTATGGGACATGGCAAAAGCAGTCCTAAGAGGGAACTTCATAGCAATACAGGCCTACCTCAAGAAACAAGAAAAAGCTTAAATAAATGATCTAACCTTACACTTAAAATAACTAGAGAAAGAACTGCAAACAAAGCCCAAAGTGAGTAGAAGGAAGGAAATAATAAAGATCTGAGAGGAAAGAAATGAAATAGAGTCTAAAAAAACAATTCAAAGGATTAATGAAACTGAGAGCTGATTCTTTGAAAGGATAAACAAAACTGAATGACCCTTAGCTAGATTCATCAAGAAAAAAAGAGAAAGGAGTCAAATAAATAAAATCAGAAATGAAAGAGGAGAAATAACTATGGATTTCATAAAAATAAAAAAGATCATAAGAAAATACTACTAGCAATTATATGCCAACAAATTGGACAATCTGGAAGAAACAGTCACATTCCTAGAAACATACTATTTACCAAGACTGAGTCAAGAAGAAACAGAAAATCTGAAACAACCAATTACCACCAATGAAATAGAATCTGTAATCAAAAACCTCCCCCAAAAAACAGAAGCCCTGTACCAGATGGCTTCATAGGTGAATTTTACCAAACATTCAAAGAATAATTATCACCTATTCTTCTCAAACTATTCCAAAAAGTTCACAAAGAGAGAAAGCTTCCTAACTCCTTTTATGAGACCATCGTTATCTTGATTCCAAAACCAAAGACATTACAAAGAAAGAAAACTATAGGCTGATATCTCTTATGAACATTGATGCAAAAATACTCAACAAAATATTAGCAAACTGAATTCAGCAATATATTAAAAATATCATACACCATGATCAAGTTGGCTTTATTCCTGGGATGCAAGGTTGGCACAATATCTGCAAATCAATTAATATGATACACCACATTAACAAATTGAAAGATAAAAACCATATGATCATATCAATAGATGCAGAAAAAGTGTTTGACAAAACTCAGCATCTATTTATGATCAAAACTCTCAGCAAAGTGGGAATAGAGGGCACATACCTCAACATAATAAAGCCATATATGACAAACCTACAGCTAACATCATACTCAATGAGGAAAGGTGAAACGTGTTTTCCTTAAGATCAGGAACAAGACAAGGATGCCCACTTTCACCACTCTTCTTCAACACTGTGTTAAAAGTTTTAGCCACAGCAATAAGACGAAGAGAAATAACAGGTATCTGAATTGGAAAGGAAGAAATAAAACTCTCGCTATTTGCTGATGACATAATACTATATAGAGAGAACCGTAAAGATTCCACCAAAAACCTGTTAGAAATGGTCAATGAATTCAGTAAAGTAGCAGGTTACAAAATAAATATTCGGAATTCAATGGCATTTTTATACACCAATGATGAACTTTTTGAAAGATAAATTAAGAAAACAATCTTATAATTATAATAATAGCTATTATAATTATTATAATAGCATCAAAGGCTATAAAATACCTGAGATAAATTAACCAGGGAGATAAAAGACCTGTTCTCAGAAAATTATCTCATTGAAAAATGAAATTGAAGAAGATACAAAAAAAAAAATGGGGAGGAAGAATGAACATCATTAAAATGGCAATACTCCCAAAAGCAATCTA
>NW_006440820.1:418489-428700 GCF_000325575.1 Pteropus alecto
TAGACTCACAAATATGGGGACAATTTGGTGACCAACAGAGGGGATAGAGGGTTGGGGGGCTCAGAGAATGGGGTGAGGGGTTAATGAAGTACAAATTAGTAGTTGATAGTGGGTCACGGGGATGGGGAGCACGGCATAGGGAATGCACTTAGCATTAATATATTGACTAGGTGGAAAACCAGAGGAGAGAAGGAGCAATTAGGGGGATTATTTTATAAATTATAGAAATGTCTAACCAATGTACTGTATACTTGAAACTAATTTAAAAAAAAAAAGAAAGAAAGAAGGGATGGAATAAATTCCGAATCAACAATAAAAAAAATAATAATAAATAATGAAAAATTAAAACACAATTTGGGAGGAAAAATAACAAAGCAAAATTGAAATATTAAGACTGGAATATCCAACAAATCCTTCTAGGGTTCTAGCAGATTTCTTGGAGAATTATCTGGACACCAGTGTAGTCAATGGCTTTAGCTCAGCTTCTGTACTTTTTTTTCCACTTTGATATGTTGTACAAGGCAAAAAGAGCCCTATAAAAGTTGTTTTAAATTATAAGCAGAAAAACTGGAAACATGCTAATCAATGAATTATGATGTATCCACACAATAATATATCATACAGTTATATTAGTTGTATGTATAGATACGAAAGGAGTCTTTTAAGTTAAAATACATATATATGTATATGTATACATATAATGATACAATTTTCGTTATATACACCAATGCAAATAAAAAGATCTAAAAGTAGACCAAATGAAAAAAAAAGCATGTTAAGCACACCCCAATTCACACAATCAGAACAACCCTATATCTCCCAGTCTATGTAAAAAAAAAAAAAAAAAACATAAACAATAACAACAAAAAGTTGTTTTGAATCACGAACCTGCATTTAATGGAAAATATTATAAGTATAATATCCTGTGTCAGTCACAGCCCCAGTAAGAAGCAGATGGGACACTTAAATTAGAACAATTTAAAGAGGAGTTCGTACAAGTAATATTCCCCGGAAGGTAGACTGATATGGAGATTAGCAAACAGGAATTTTATTGTGAAGTGCTCTGAGGAGTAAAATGGGATAGAAAAGGAAGCAGAATTGGGCAGAGGGAGAAGTTGAGCTATGATGTCATCCCAGCCAAAGTCTTGGTAGACTAATGGGAGCCCTGAAGCTAGGATGGTCCTTCAGATTTGGGCTGAGGAGGCTTGACCATTATGCCTCTTGCATTGACCAGTCATTGGCTATTGGCTGCCCAGGAAAAGGCATAACTTTGGTCAAGGTAGCTCCTTCAGGAAAGGGCAATTCCTGGAGAGGAGAGTTCTGACACCTGAGGGCATCTGGTGGAGTAAGTCCTCCTATCCTGAAAAGAGATCTTGGCAACACAGCACAGCAGCCACTTCAAGATTTCATAAAGGATTTATTTCTCAAAACATATCAGGGTGTATATAAAATTCAATGAAAAATTATAAGATGACATCATTCATACAAAGAGATATGAAGTGTTACAGCTCTCAACTGAGAGACTGAATGGACAATGAACAATGGCCAGACTGTATATAAAAATAGAACTTTCACCCACAATCTGCAGCAACTAGCCCAGGAAAACAACCCAATACCTCCAGTAACCAGTCCAGAAAGCCAGCCTGCTATCTATAAGTCAGACTAGTAGAAAGTCAGCTTGCTATCTCCAGCTACAATCCAGGAAGCCAAACAATAACTCATGCAACAATCAGCCCCAAATGGCCAGGACTTGACTAATGACTGACAGTTTCCCTAATTTTTGTCCCCATTTCAAACTTAGGACCAACCAGGAAAGCCAAACATGTACCCCTAACCAATCACATAGGATGCCCTGCTTCTAGTTAACCCACCTCCAGCTCCCCCATCACAACAGCCTCCAATCAAAGAATACCTGAAGTCTTCCCCTTTTTCACTATAAAGCTCTCCCACTCATCTGCCTGCTTTTAAGCCTCTGCCCAAACACAAATGATGGTGGCCAACTCCCTTGCTATAGCAAGCTTTGAAATAAATAGACTTTGTTCTCATATTTGTTTATTTCTTTGTTTATTCCCACACAGCAAAGCCTCCGCTGAGAAAATGATCTCAGTGAAAGGACAATTTGCTTCATCCCGAGGCATCTGGACCCAAACCTGGAGTTTCTGAAAGCCTTCTAAGAATTTTCTTTGCTTTACAGAATAAGTATTCAGAACTGTGAATATACTAACTTGCTTTTAAGACACATCTAGGTAAACAGCAGGTCCAGGGAAAAAAAAGAGCAAGTCTGAAGCTGAGTACTCCAAAAAGATTTAAAGACGTTCTTCCAATATATAGGAATAGAAATCAGACTCGATTTTAAAAGTTCAATTGACAAATTACACTCTTAATTATTCCAAATATTTCACATGAGCATATGTCCTGGGGTAAGGTATTTTGCAAATGTTCCAGATCAGATATGAATAGGAAGCTTTAAGAGAAATGATCTTCAGAGAAAATAAAATAAATTACTTTCTTAAGTACAAAGGGGCACTTTCTGTGTTTTGTTCCCACCCCAATCACCACTTGCCATGGAAAGCAAACTGGTAGCTTTTGTCTGAACGAGGTATTCTTGTTAAGATCTCCTGTTTTTCTAGCACACCTCTACTTAAGAACTTAACTTTCAGGCCACATACTAGCTTATTAACCCAAATAAATGATTCATGCTGGACATTTTCAAAATTACAGCAGGCCAGTGGGAATGGTGAGGGAGAGAAGGAAATTATGCCGTCAAATAATTTGTAGATGGTTAACTATATCACTTTAAGCTGGGTTGGAGTGAGACTAATTCATTAACCCTCATTAATATCTCAGCAGGTCTTTGTTTACCATATTAGCTGGATTTAGAGCTAAGCCCCTAGAGATGGACCCATTTTAAGAAGAGGAGTTTTCTGAGTGGCTTAAGGTTTCCATGAAAATGCTGATAAATGAAGTATATATGGGATTGGGTGGAAAAAATATTGATTGGAGAGCAAAATAGAGGACTATAAATAAAACCGGCTTTGCCTATGGCTGACCCTTAGCTTAACTCATGAGCCAGTTGTGGGAGGAAGTCTTTAGAACATAGGCATGTTATAATGAAATGCCTACAGTGAGGGTAAGAGGAGTGGCCATTAGAGATTACTTAGTAAACCATCTTTCCATGTCTGCCCAGCCCAACCCAACCCCTCCTAACCACTAGCTAAGCCCTCTCACCGCTAGCCCATTCCAAGCCCTGTGGTAAAGAAAAGACCTTCAGCAAGATCAGGCCTTGCTCCCCATGGTTATTTGATTCTCCTCCTTAGCTTCTGTGGGAAACTGGTGGTCCCCAAAGAGCATGTATGCATTTCCCCAACAGCTATGTTGTTTAAGTCTGCTCACCTATCTCACTGAGAGGAAAAATTTACATTTATAAAATGCTTAGTATATTAATTGTTAACGCTATAAGTTTCTTACTCTTCACATGTTATACTGAAGGAGATCAGAATATGCCACCCCAAAATATGCCACTTTAGCATAAGGATTATTTTGACCTGAAGGCAATTAAGAAATAGTAGACATAAGAGGAACTCCCGGCCCTCCTGCTTTCTGCCTGAAAGCAGGGCATAAATTTCTCTTTATGAAGGTGTTCTTCTCCCCTCTCCCATACCAGGAAGAGAATAAGACTCTTAATCACTGGAGAGATGGTACCAGGTTGAATCTGCATAACAAACTTTACTAAATAATTCTTATCTTTTATTAGTTTTCCCCATATATTTACCTTCCAACAATTTATGGCCCCTGAAAGCCCAAATCCCTTTTCAATTGTCTACTCACTTCTCCACAATGTACTGCCCTTTGTTAAAATGGTGTATAAATTCTCAGGCCTAAATACTTTTAGGCTTGGATTTTTACTTTTCCTCTGTGAAATTCCTGTGTGCATGCATAATAAATCTTTTCTCCTGTCAATCTGTCTTTTGTCAATTTAATTCACAAGACCCAGTTACTGAACCTAAGAAGGGAAAGAAAAAGTTTTCCTTTCCTACAACACTAATCCCACTTTACACATAGAAAATCGAGTCACAGAGAGATTCAAGGCAAAACAGCTAGTAACTAGTATGAGGATGTAGAACCGGGCAATCTGATTCCAGTCTCTGTGCTCTTTCTTAATTGTTCCACTACAACTCCAGTTGAAAAACAGAATTCTCCCATATAGCCTAGTTTCGTACAGAGTCCACATTATATTCAAAATAAATACTAAATCTTTAGATACTAGAATCATATTTCTATTATTAAGAAAATTTAATCATAAGATAAGAAAATTTGCAAGGAACATGGGATGGAAGCCTAGAATCTGCTATCCCCTTAGGAAGTCTCAATCTGGGGCAGATGCCCATTGGGTAAAGTATGGGCAGAATCTCTTGAAGTATTTAAATCCTCCTTCATCTCTTTTTGCTGCACACATACACACACACAAATTCATGTATGTTAAATGTGTATGTAAGGCCAAGCCACTGTGTATCAAACAAAGTAAGATGTGTGGATTTCCAAAAAAAACTCAGAAATGTAATGATGATAAGGACCAAAGGGTTGTACATTAGTCAACTTCCCTACCCAGGTATTGCTTCTAATCAGCCTGTGATTACAAAACATGATTTCTGCTGATCCCCTAAAGGCAATGTTTTTGGCAAGCTTTGGAGGAAAAAGTGCATCCAGGAGGGTGGGAGAAGGACCCCGAACCTCAGGGAGGCTGCTGTGGGAAGGCACTGAGTGTTTCTGACAGTTCTGCTGTTTCTTTCTCCCCCATTGTATTGCTGAAATATCACCAAATGGCTTCAGAGCCCTGGACCTAGTAGAAGTATTTGGATAAGCTGTGATGACGTCATGCACACATCCATGCAGCTCCTAAAGGCTCAAAATATTTGTTTGTCAAGGAAGCTGCAGCCCTCACTTTTAGCATATCAATAAGACATTCCAGGTGGTGAGCATGAGGCTAATGTCTGCACTCTTGACTTAGACAGAGCCACTTTGCCTCAAATCATAGGATGAGAGCTGTAGGCAGAAATGGCAGAGGCTACACATCCCACCTCATTACCTAATCCCTTCAAATGAAAAGCAGTAAACACACTGTTACCTTAAACACATCATGTTTGTTCCACCTAATGGAAAGTTTATGTTCTAGCTGTAAGTATTGGATTTCAGGTCACTGGTTAACAACAATTCATTAATTTAAAACAAATAATTAGGACATTCATTTGAAGGTTGGTTATTAAAGAGAGCCTGAAATAACCCTTTTAGGCTTACTGAGCTCGAGATCAGGGGACTTCACAATGACAGACTTTAGATACATCCAACAACGTCATTGGCAGAAAGGTTTTTACAATACCTACATATTCCAGAAACAATGATGGGGGAAGGCAAGAGAGGGGAAAGAGAGAGGGACAAAGAGAAAAGAGCAGAGGTGGGGATAGGAGAGAGTGAGAGGAAGATAACAGGGAGGGGGAGAAGGAAGATAAAAATGATGCAGGAGAAGCGAGAGAAGGGGAAAAGTTGTGAAGGGAAAATAAGAGGGAGTAGAGGGGGGAAGAGAAGAAAGAAATAAATGTCTTCTATTATATATATATATCTTATGAATTAGAATTTTAGGCGAAGAAAAACAATAACACAAAGGGCTTTTTTGTTTCTTGTTTCTTAATGGAGAGAGGGTTCGGGTTGCCTCTGCTGCAGCTGGCTGTACTCTGTGGTGAGTGAGCGTCTTTTAGGAAAAGACCAAATAGAAGCAACCCTAGGGCAAGAAGACATGTGTCAAGGAAAAGAAATGTTGAAGAAGATAAGGTGATGAGGCTTTTAATCTACTATTATTGCTATAATACAAGGAAATCCCAGGTAGAACAGGTTCTGTAGTATTGCTGATTCAATTTTAGTGACATTTATAATCCTGTCTAAAAGCACTCAGTAATTGACAACATGTAGATTTTATTAAAGAGAGAAAGGCGAGAAGGGAAGGATATCGGTCATTAAGTGCTGTTTACTATTTTGGCTCCCATCTTGCATTGAACCAAAGGTAGAAAATAATGTGATAGAACAAACAGAAATAAAGGTGAGAAGGTTCCACAAGTTACTTGCAGTGCTGCAGTGCAGGTCTGACAGAGGCAGGGGCACAGGAGCAGTTGCTGAGCATTCCAGAAAAAGCGCACTCAGAGTCTGCAGCTAATTGACCTTTAGAGAATTTTACCAGATATTTGGTTCAATATTTTTCATTGTAAAAGGTATAGTATTTATTTTTGCTAAAATAATAATTTTGCAGGGACCCACAAAAGTAAGATGGATAAAGAAAGTTCAGACACTTAGTACTAAAATTGAGGTCTGAGGACCTGCAGCATCAGCATCATTTGGGAGCTGGTTGGGGTCCCAGCCCAGGCTCATTGAATCAGAATCTGCATATCAATTGATCCCCTTGGGATTTACTCGCACAGGAAAGGTTGAGTAGCCCTAATTAAGAGAAAAAAATGGCATGCTAACACCTCAAATATTTATTTATCCAAGATCTTTGTTCTGTCTGAGATCCATGTGCCTTCCTGGATATGACCTTGTAAATGACATGTGCAACCTCCATCCCTTCCCCACCTCACAGCCCAGGCAGACATTTCTAATTGGTTAATTAATAGTGGATACTTGGAACACTGTCCTGACTTGTTAAACTAAATCTAACTCAGAAGTAAGAGAGAAAAAAAGTGATTGGAGTTGGCTTCCTGGCTTAGCTTGTGAGTGTGTATGTATATGTAAGTCTTTATCAGTGGTTGTTAAGCTTTAGCATGCATCAGAATCATCTGGAAGACTTGCTAAAACAGAGATTGCTGAGCTGCAGCCCCAGTTTCTGAACCAGTAGATCTAGAATGGGGCTTGAGAATTAGCATTTCTAACTCACTTTAAAATTTGTACAGCAAAACAAACACTCAACAGAATTAAAAGCCAACCTACAGAATGGGAGAAAATATTTGTGAATATATATCTGATGAGGGGTTAACATCTGAAACATAGAACTCAATAAATAAAAAGTTCATATAACTCAATACCAAAAAAAATCCAATTAAAAAGTGAGCAAAAGACCTAAATAGACATTTTTTTCAAAGAAGATATGCGAATAGTCAACAGGTACATGAAAAGGTGCTCAACATCACTAATCATTAGAGAAATGCAACTCAAAACCACAATGAGATATTGCCTCACACCTGTTAGAATGGCTATCATAAAAAAGACAAGAGATAACAAATGCTGTCAAGGATATGGAGAAAAGGGAACCCTTATGCACTGTTGGTGGAATTGTAAATTGATGCAGCCACTATGGAAACAATATAAAGGTTCCTCAAAAACCTGGATCAATTCTACTTCTGGGTATATATCCAAAGGAAACAAAATCACTCTGTCAAAGAGATGATTTGCATCCCCATGTTCATTTCAGCATTATTTACAATATCCAAGATACATATGTTAACAACTTAAGTGCCCATTTGTGACAACATGGATAGAACTTAAGAGCATTGTGCTAAATGAAATAAGTCAGACAGATAAAGACAAATATTGTATGATTTCACTTAAATGTGGAATCTAAAGAAAATAATAAACTTAAAAAAGAGATCAGATTTGTGGTTATCAGAGGCAGGGTGTGGGAGAGTTGGATGAAGGAACAAACTTACAGTTATAAGATAAATAAGTACTGGGGATGTAATGTACAATATGATTACTATAGTTAACACCATTGTATGGTATTTTTGAAAGTTGCTAAGTAAATCCTAAAAGTTCTCATCACAAGGTAAAAAGCATTTTTTTTCATATCTATATGAGATGGTGGATGTTAACTTATTGTGGTAAACATTTCACAATATATGTAAGTGAAACCATTATGCTGAACACTTTAAACTTATATAGTGCTGTATGTCAATAATATCTTACTAAAACTGTAAAAAAGAAACAATAAACATTTGTTATCTCACCAAATTTGGGGATAATTTGTTATGTGGCAATAGATAATATATTTACTAAGTGCATGCCAACACAACAGCTACCAACTGAAGGAACCTGTAACTCTGTGCCTGCTTTCTCTGGCCACTGAAATCCACTTCTCAAGCATATAGGAGCAGGCCAGAAGTACCAGGGAGTTGAAATCCCCAGAAGTAACCCTCCTTCAATGACTGACAAAATTTGTTAAACATTTCGGTCTCCTTGTCCCTAAATGTTGAACACCATCTTCTAGAGGTTCCCAAAAGAATTGAAACCTAGCTGCCCACAGATAAACAACCTGCTCATTAATGTACACTTTAGTGGCTCTCAGTCCATTTCCATCTTCTTCTTTTCCCTATCTCTGACCTTTAGGATCATCTCCCAAACAAAGTACTTGTACCCAAACCCTTGCCTCAGCATCTACTTTTGGGGTAATCGAACCTAAGACACCACCAGATAGTTGAGTCTCATCCTCTTTCAAAACAAGATAAGATTATGGGAGAAAAAAATGTGTAGAAAGAAATTAAGGAATTTTTTTTTTCTTTTTTAAGACAAAATGACTGTTCTTATTTACATAATACCTTTTAGTCCAACTGTAACCCTCACCACGATGAATTCTACAGCTCATTGCTAAAGGTGAGAATGGAAAGAGTAAAAAGAAAGTTGATGATGCAGAAGCTATGCTTGCTTTATCTTCAATCTGTGTAGCAGAGATCTCTTCTTTGTAGATGCTGTCCTTGAAGGAAGTGGCTTTGAGTAAATCATTCTCTTGATAAACTTTCCTATCTTCCTTCATTCTATCTGATTTGAGTGGGGATTGCCCTTAAGAAGGTTTTCTGAATTAGAATTAACGAAACACAATTCACTAGCAGTGATTCATGTAAATACCTCTTTCCAGCCTCACCAACAGAAAAATGTGAGCCTTCAAAAATGATAGCCTGAGAGAATAAAGCTGAAACAAAGAAGCAGAGGAGAAAGATGAAGAGTGAGAGTCACCTGACATTTCAACCCATGTTTCTAATTATTTCAGAATCCATTATTATCACTGGCTTTCTTATAGATTGCGCACATAAGCCAATAATAACTCTTTTGACTTATCTAAGTTTGGGTTACAAGTGAAAGAAATATAATGTGAATACTTATTAAAATATCATATTTTAATAATCCTGAAATAATCACTCATTTCTCCTCATGAATCACCATGTCTCAAACTCATTTTAATCAGGATAATTGAGCTTAAATTAAAGGTCAACTTTCACCTGAAAAAGAGAAAAGGATGCACTAAAAAATTTGGGTATGTGCTTTACAAGAATTATTTTTTTTTAATTATGGTGACATTGGTTAACAAAATACAGTAAGTTTCATGTGTACAATACAAAAATAAGGCACATATATTGCATTGTTCGTTCACTGCCCATAGTTAGATTTCTTTCTGTCACCACATATTTGACCTCTTTTACCCCATCTATCTACCTCCTCCCCTCTACTGCCCTACACTTTGGTAAATGCCAGGCTATTGTCCATGTCCATGAGCCTCTGTTTGTTTGTCCGGTTCATTTGTTCCTTTTAGGTTTATATTCCACATAGAAATGATATCATGTGGTTTTCAAATTTTTTTGCCTGGTTTATTTTACTTAACATGATTATCTCAAGGTCTATCAATGTAGTCGCAAATGGCAGTAATTCATCTCTTCTTATGGCTGAGTAATATTCCATTGTATATATGTACTACAGCTTCTTTAGCCAATCGTCTATCATAGGACACTTCAGTTGCTTCCATGTCCTGGCCACCATGAATAATGCTGCTATGAACATCAGTGTGCAAATACCTTTTAGGATATGAGTTTTCAAGACTTTGGGGTAAATACCCAGGAGAGGGGTTGCTAAATCATATTGTAGATCAATTCTTAGTTTTTTGAGGAACCTCCATACTGTTTTCCATAGTGGCTGTACCAATTTGCAGTCCCACAAGCAGTGTATGAGGATTCCTTTTTATATACATCCTCTCCAGCATTTATTATTACTTGTCCTATTGGTAACAGTTATTCTAACAGGTGTGAGAAGGTATCTCATTGCGGTTTTGATTTGCATTTTCCTAATAGCTAATGATGTTGAGCATCTTTTCATTTAATTGTTGGACATTTGTATGTCTTTTTTGGGAGAAGTGTCTGTTCAAGTCATATGCCAATTTTCTGATTGCATTGTTTATTTTTTGTTGT
>NW_006440820.1:429397-440534 GCF_000325575.1 Pteropus alecto
CTATGGATTTGTGAACATTGATTTTGTACCCAGAGACTTTACTGTATTTGCCGATTGTTTCTAGTAGTGTTCTTGTAGAGTCTTCAGAGTTTTCTATATAGAGAATCATGTCCTCAGCAAATAGTGACAGTTTGACTTCCTCATTTCCTATTTGGATGCCCTTTATATCTTCCTCTTGCCTGATTGCACTTGCTAGGACTTCCAAGGTTATATTGAAAAACAGTGGCAGTAGTGGACAGCCTTGCCTTGTTCCTGATCTTAGAGGGAAGATGTTTAGTTTTTCACCATTAAGTATAATGTTGGCTGAGTGTTTGTGTTTGTCAGCCTTTATTATGTGAAGGTACTCTCCTTCTATACTGATTTTGTTAAGTGTTTTGATCATAAATGGATGCTGTACCTTCTCGATGGCTTTTTCTGCATCTACTGATATGATCGTATGATTCTTATTTTTTAATTTTTTATGTAGTGTATCACTTTAATCGATTTGCTTGTGATGACCCATTCCTGTGCCCCTGGGATGAAGCCCACATGATCATTATGTATATCTTTCTAATATGTTGCTGTGTTCAGTTTGCTAGTATCTTATTTAGGATTTTTGTATCTGTGTTCATGAGAGATAGGTCTATTTAGATTTTCCAATTCTTCTTGATTCAGTCTAGGAAGGTTGTATTTTTCTAAGTACTGGTCCATTTCTTCTAGGTTATTAAATTTGATGTTATATAATTTTTCATAGTATTCTTTCATTATCCTTTGTATTTCTGCAGTGTCTGTCATAATTTTTCCTCTTTCATTATTGTTTTTATTTAGTAGTGTTCTTTCTCTTTTTTCCTTTATTGAGTCTCACCAGCGGGCTGTCAATTTTATTAACCTTCTCAAAGGACCAGCTCTTTTTTGCATTTATGTTTTCTAAATTCTTTTTTGCTTGAATTTCATTTAATTTTGCTCTAATTTTGATTATTATTTTTCCTTCTGCTGACTTTAGGCTTCATTTATTTTTCCTTTTCTAGTTCTTTTTAAGATGAAGCGTTATATTGTTTATATCGGTTCATCTCGTTTTTTAACATAGGCTTGTAATGATATGAACTTTCCTTTTATTACCGCTTTTGTGGTTTTCCAAGTTTTAATATGTTGTACTATTATTATCTTTCATTTCTATGTATCTCTTGATCTCTGTTTTTATTTCTTCTCTGACCCAATCATTCTTCAGTAGCATGTTGTCTAATGTTCATGTATTTGTGGTTCTTTCCACTTTCTTTTTACAGTTGATCTCCAGCTTCAAATCTTTATGATCAGAGAATATGGGTAGTATGATTTCAACCTTCTTATATTTGTTGTGGCTATCTCTGTGTCCCAGTATGTGATCAATCCTTGAGAATGTTCCATATGCACTAGATAAGAATGTATAAGCAGCTATTTTGGCAAGGAAGGCTCTGTAAATGTCAATTATGTCCAGTTGGTCTAATGTGTCATTTAAGGATATTATTTCCTTATTGATTATTTGTTTGGATGATCTGTCCATATCCGACAGTGGGGTATTTAGGTCTCCTACTACGATAGTGGTTTTGTCTGTTTCTCCCTTTAATTCTGTTAGTAATCACTTTATATATTTCAGATCTCCCTAATTGGGAGCATAGATATTAATAAGTGTTATGTCTTCTTGGTGCATGATTCCCTTCATTATGAAATGTCCCTCAGCATCTTTCTTTATCTTTATTTTGAAGTTTATTTTGTCCAATATTAGCACCACTATTCCAGCTTTTCTCTGAATGCCATTTGCTTGAAATATCATTTGCTACCCTTTCACTTTGAGTCTATATTTGTCTTTGGAACTGAGATGTGTGTCCTGGAGGTAGCATATGGTAGGTTGTGTTTTTTTATCTAATCTGCAACTCTGTGCCTTTTTAATGGTGAGTTCAGTCTATTTACATTTAGAGTGAGTATTGAAATATGAGGTTTTCCTATAGCCATTTTATCTTTTGCTTTCTGGTAGCTCAGTGCTTCCATCGCTTCCTTGTCCTTGTGTTTCTGTTTTTTTTTATTATTTTGAGGGAGTGGGGTGTTGTGGATTTTTTCTCTGATCCTTTTGTTTTGTTATATACTTCAGTTCTGAATCTTTTGCATGTGGTTACTGCCACGTCCAGCAAGTGGTAAATCCTGCCACTTCCAGCTCAGCCCTGGAAAATAATCCTGAGTGGGAACAGTAAGAGATTGAGAAAAGAAAGAAAACAGAAAGCTGGGATCGAGATGCCCACTATCCACTGATGATGGAGTAGAGAACTATTTTATTTTTGCAAGTTACTTTTATACAAGAGCATACATTTGCTGGCTAAAATGAGATTATCCTCACCCAACCTCTACATTTTACTATAATCATTTACATTTCCATAGGGTAACCCCCACCTTACATACCCTGCTATAATCATTTGCATTTCAACACCCGC
Organism: Pteropus alecto; assembly: GCF_000325575.1. NCBI lineage: Eukaryota > Metazoa > Chordata > Mammalia > Chiroptera > Pteropodidae > Pteropus > Pteropus alecto. Next base: position 431,839 of record NW_006440820.1, read on the forward strand.
ATTGTTCTCCCATCAGTTCCTAATTCCCATTCTTAGGAGGATTTGTGGAGGTGAGGCAACCCTTAGTTGGTCTCACAGATTGCAAGGACCTTGTCAGTTTACAACCCGCTCTCCACAGGTTACACACACACACATATATACATCCATCCATCCATACATACATATATCCATTTTCTTCTGCATGTGCCTTATCTTTATTCCCATTTGCGAATTTGGATCTTTGAATCTTCCCCTTTTCTGTTAATATTGTCTCACTTTGTCCCTATGTATGCTGAACATTCATTATTATCTTGCAATAGCAAATCTCTTATTGTTTAAGCTTATAATACCTTGTTTTTAATAAGGTTTGCCCTCCTCTGCTTCTATCTGCCTGCTTGTCACCTTACTCATTGTTATGTATTTTGCTTAGTCATTCTGTTTTAGGTGAGATGACCTCTTTCATATTTTCTGTAATGCAAGCCTCATACTGGAGAATTCCCTCAATTTTTGTATGTCTGGAAAAGTCTTTATTTCTCCTTCATATCTAAAGGAGAGCTTTGCTGGCTACATTATACTTGGCTGGTAGTTGTTTTCCTTTAATAGTTTGAATATTGGAGTCCACTCCTTTCTGGTTTGTAAGATGTGTACTGAGAAGTCCAAGGATAATCTAATGAAATTTGCTTTATAGAGTACTGTCTTCTTTTCCCTGGCTGCCCTGAGAATTCTTTCTTTGTCATTAATTTTTGATAATTTTAATGTACTGTGTCTTTGAGAAGGCCTGTTGTGTTGAGGTAATTGGGTGTTCTGTTGACTTCTCGAATTCTAAGCTCTAGTTCATTCCTTAGACTTGAGAAATTCTTGTCAACTATTTGTCTGAAAATGCTTTCTGATCCTTGCTCCTTTTCCTCACCTTTGAGAATGCTCATTATTCATATGTTTCTTTTCCTATTGGTATCAGCTAGTTCTTGTATTTCTCTTTCACTATTTTTCATTCTTCAGTCTCTCTCTTCTTCCTTCTCATTTATTTCTAGATTTCTGTCTTCAGTATCACTGATCCTTTCCTCCATTTGGTCGACTCTATTTCCCAAGCTTGCTATTTCATTCTTCATCTCTTTTAGTGCGTTATTCATCTCCGGAAGTTCTATTTGTGTTTTTTTTTTAAGGGTTTCGATCTCCTTGTAAAAAACAAACAAACAAACGAACAAAAACTCATTCTGCTGATCTAGTTTTCTTTTTTTGTTTCAATTCCTGGAATTGTTGATATGAATTACTTTGGATCTCATTGAGTTTCCTCAGAAGTACCATCCTGAATTCTCTGTCATTTAAGTCACATATTTCTATGTCTTTAAGCTTATTTTCTGGAGGTTTTTCTTTCTTTCTGAGCTGCTTTGTCACCTTGGTTTTTCATGGACTATTTCTCCACTTGAGCATTAATGGAAGTGTATTCTGATTTTTTTTTTCCCCCCAGAAAGAAGATTTATTCTATAAAGGTCTCTTTAACTTGTTGCTAAGGAGGTGTTTTTCTTTTGCTTTCCAGTAGGTGGAGTCTCAGCCTCTTGGACCTATGCAATATATAAAGTCTTAACAATGCCTTTTTTCTTATAATTATCCAATCACAGTCACTACCCTCAGTCTCAGTCCCTGTCAATGTTAGCAACAGTTTCGGTAGTGTTTGCTCGGATTCCCCTGGTGCTGCACCGTGTTCGGTCTTGAAGGATATGGAGGAGATGACCTCTGAGTTTAGGATGCGGGGTGTGGCTCAGCCTCGTGTTTTCAACCGTGTGGCTCATAATAATCAACTGTTGCTTCTCTGCCATCCCCAGTTCTCTGCTTTCTGCCTTGATCCCTGGGCACTGCTCTCTCAGGCAGGGCTGTTCAGGGAACCCATTGTACCTTCTCCCCTGCCCCTCCTCTTGCAGGGAGCTCTGGCTGTAACAGGCAGCTTCTTTCTTCTCCCAGTCTACCACCCAGGTCCCATGGTTCTGACCTATGGTAGCTCTTATGCACAGATCCCATGCTCAAACATACTTGTATGCAGTTTGGGTGTTTTTTGTTGAGTTTTAGCTGTTCAGCTTATTATTATTTCAAGAGGAGAAATCTGGAGACATCTCTCACTCCACCACACTTCTTTCCTCATTCTCTACAAGGAGAATTTTTAAACTAAAATTTAACTCTCGCAGTTATCTTTTGATATAGATCTTTCCATTTCATTTATCAGGAAAAAGAAGCTCAGAGAAGTTAGGAAACAATTCGCCAAAGGTTACCCAACTAGTAGTGGTAGAGCCACAGATGATCCCAGAGCACTAGGCTTTTCCTAAGTGTCCTTTATCTCAATCTCTGACCTTAAAACTCTGTGAGGTCACATTTACCATAATAATACCATCATTATTTTTGTATTAAGTATTCTCTGAGGGTAATCCTAAAATGAATCCACTTGGCACTTACAAAAAATGGCACTCCATGTAGCTACCATGGAGGTGTGCCACTCAGATATTTCTTCTAGAAAGTACTTGTCTTTCAGATGTGAGAACTGCAGTTATCTGACAGTTTTCCTCTTTTGAGCCAAGATCATCAATGCCAGGAAGCCCCAGCTGCCTAATGGCAGTGGCATGGCAGCAGCAGTAGAGCCTGATCCTTTCTGTTCTCCTCTAATGAGCTACCTTTGCTCTGGGTGCCCGTGCTGAGGTGGCCAATACTTTGTCATATATGTGTCAGGGTCTGAAGCTCTTTTGCCCAGTTCTGTTTCTCAGTCCCCAGGAACCAGCTCAGTATTATAGTCTGAAAGCTTGTCCTGCCTAATCCTACTTCTTCTGTCTTACCTTCCATAGTCATTTATCCCCCAATAAACTACCGTAAATCCTCCCTTAACATCATCAATAGATTCTATGACTTTAAGCAAAATAACATATAATGAAGTCAACTTTACCAAGGCTACTTGATACAAACAAGAGTTAAGTTTCTATAGCATATCATCAATATGATAATGAAATGATGTTGAACAAAACTGTCTTATTCTAGGACCTGCTGTACTTGTACTTTTAAATCTCAGCTTCTGCTTCCTGGGAGACCCAACTGGAACACTAAATAATAAGCGAATGAGCAAGAGACATAAAATTCAAGGGAGAATCATTCTTTCCAATACATATTTTCCTATAGATAAGTCAGCTGTGGTAAAGCAAAGTAATTCTAGTTCAGTAAAGTAGATTGTGCTGAATCTGCCAAATTACTTCTCTTAGCTGGAGGAAGTGCCTTCCTGAGATCTGACAGACACTAGAATTTATGGGACCATTTCTGTCTTAGTGATCCAGTCCTTTTTTATGGAGATGATTGCTTTGTAGCTTTGCCACAGGTATTTATCATCAGGGCTATTATAGCCTACTGAGTCATCAAGGAGAGAAATCCAAGTTGATAATTAATATCCTGAGAAAGGTAATTGTGGAACACTTAAGTATGGGACCATAACTTCTGGTTCAGTGTCAGTAAGAACAACCTGTAGGGCATATCATACTTAATGAGTCAGAGGTTACCTAAGATGATTATTAAAAAATCCAAAGCATATTATTTTTATCAACATGTGCAGAAGCTGCAAATTATGTCTTTCTGACCTATTTTGTGATTTCATTCCTAGCTAAATAATAACCATTCAGGAGTGGAGGAAACAAATGATTCTTCTCATTATTATGAAACATTATATGTCCACACATGTTTTTCTAAATAGGAAATGTTCAGGGCAGAAGATTTTTTCTTTTATCCTCACGACTTAAATTTCTAACTGTGAAAATGATTCTCTTTCTTACTTTTTATTAGGGAAAAGTGATAGACACCGACTCACTACAGTCCACAGACAGAACAGGCATTGACAACTAAATGGTTTGACCTTGAAAAGAAAATCTGGCTCTATTTAATAAACAGGGCAACTATTTAATAAACAAATTTAGTCTTAAACTTCTCTGCTAGTTTCAGATACTGATGGTTTAAATGTAACTATCAGTTACCCCTGAAGGATATTGCTTCATCATTGCCCATTTCTCATAGTTTCCTTTCTTCGGCATCCTCTGTGCTATAGTACATATGCCCTAATCACTATGTACACAAAATAAATGGCTTTTACCATAGCATAATAGTATCAGTTTAGGTCCTCTGGTAGTTGGACTCTGATAATGAGTTCATAATAGAATATCTGTATTGAGGAGTAATGTCTGTGAAAGATAAATGGGGAGAAGGCAGAATTAGACATAGAAAGACTTCAGAACCTGATGCTGATTAGACTCCTGTAAAACAAAAGAAAGGAAGCTGAATCCAGCAGTCAGAGCCTCAGAATGTAATGCACATGTGACAAGTCTGACCAACACAATGGAGAGCACCAAAGCAAAGAGTGTCACATTGTCTTTTAGCAGAGTCTCACATTGGGCAGAAACAACCAGGCCCTAATATCTCCCCATCACTGTCTGGTGACTACCCGAAAAGGGCACAGCCTTGTCTCAAACATGGCAATGTGTCCTAAAGGTGCCGCAGCCACAGGCTGTCAGCTAGCTGCACCTCTTGCCTCACAGCTGATCAGCAAGTTCTTTATTAAAGAGAGATCCAAACAACACACCTCCACTATTGCCATGATAACTGAGTCTACTGGGTCCATGATAGAAACAGCAAAGTTTCACTTCTCAATCACATTACATCTTCCTCATGTGTTGGCTGTGGTTCTATTCTATTTTTTCTTCAAGTCCAAGACCCAAGCTAAGAGAGAAGCCACCCTTTGGAGTATTGCCAGTAGCTGTGGTAGAAAGAAGGACAGCTCTAGCAAGCTTACAGCAATAAGAGCTCACAATTCTTTGGCCAAAATAGGTCACATGGTCCCACCTACCCACAAAGGGGCAGAAGTTCAGTCTTACCATAAACAATAAAGGAAAATCTGTAGGGTACTCAATAAAGCCATTTTTTCCCTGATAACTTATGAATAATTGTTTCCCTAAGAATTCTTTCTATGTGTCACAATGGAGACATTAAAGTATCTAGGAGCAGACCTTCCTTGTTTTGTAGGGAATAAATTAAATGTTCCCTTCAGGCTGCACAAGGCAAACAGAAACTCACTGTTTAAAAAAGAAAATGTGGAGCTCTAGATCTTTTGATACTTGAGGCAGAATCACCCAGCCATACTCCAACTCCCGTCCATTATCATTTATTGTAAAACTCCATGTCTTCTGAGAAAGACATGGAAATTCTGCTAGGAACCTTCTGTGAAGGAAGAGTTTGAGACCATAAACTATTTCCTGAGACTCAAAGTTATTGAAACCTATGTGGTGGTTAGAGGTGTTTCTTGTTGTGGCCTTGCGATAGAAAAGAAAGCCTCACCTTGATAAAACCTTAGTGCAAGTAGAAAGAGACTAGACCAGAATGGTAGCTTCTATGCCAGTATTTACATTGCTGAAGGGGAATATGGCTATGGGTTTGTGAAAAGGCCAACTGAAGATTTTGCCCAAAGCTTCTCCTGGTTGTGGAATCTGACCCAAGGAACTCCTGTGAATAAAGATACTAAATAACAAAGCATTATAGATAAAGAACTATAACTTGAAGACCCAGGCAAGTCTAAGATAGTCTATAATTGTGGGTGACACAGGAAGTACTACTACCAGATCAAGAACAGCAATCTTAATCACCCAAGGTCACCTGATAGAAACAAATTGAACTTCACGGCAAGGCAAGTGGTACCTTTTAGAGTTCCAAGCAGGTTATTTGTTTTTCTCTTCCTCAAGTTATAGAAATAAGGATGGACCATTAGCACTACCTAAACCACTATTCTTGGGCTTATTGCAAAAAAAAAAAGAAAAGAAAAGAAAAAAAAAGGCGGGGGGTGGACTCAGAGAGAAAAGCTGAACTCTCTGCTAATATAAATATAGAAAGACAAGAGAAGTTTAGGGCCTTGTACTTTCAGACATTATGTTTCCCTGCATGTAATGTGATGCAGAAAACGTTAATATATAAAGCTATGTTTTCACACCCCGCAAGAAACCCTAAAGGCAAATTTTTCTAATTTGTTTTTAAATGATCTGTCCTGATTCCTGAAGATCTTATTTGAATATAGAATTGTACAAGTCACAATCATCCATAATATTTCTCTGAATCTTCTCCTCACACCTGCTGAAACAGGATCTTCAGGCATGGGCAGAGGTAGAGGAAAGGTGGAAGGTACTATTCTGGGAGTCTCCAGCGACATCTCGCCTGAGAAATACATTTCTCTTTTTCACTCCATGGCATCAGGCATTTCTCTCTCTCTTCCTACTGTGCTTCCCTGTAGCTGAGATGTCAGCCTACTTAGGCCCTTGAGAGGCAATGCCCTTCATATTATAACAACCTGCAATCATAGATGAAGACCCTGACATTGCCACTCCTTGAGAGAACTTAATGGGGTAACTTACTGGGTTATACAGAGCCTCCGCCCCATGGTAGATGGGTTATATTCTCCTTGATCATGGAGACGATTCTTCTCCCCTCCCCTTTGCATTTTAAATGTTACTCTGGAATTAAATCTGCATTGTTTTAAGTCCTGAGTCCCAGACATTGCTATGTAACTCATTTTTACCTATAGCCTTCTTAACCCAGGAATCTGGCATTGCTCAGTGGGGACTGGAGAACTGGCTGAGTGGTAGGCCGTGTTGATATTCAGAATCACCCCAGCCATTCAAGTCAGGAGTATTGTTCTTTGAAAAGATAGTTAAAACAATCCAGTTTGTTCTGAGGATTTATTTCCCAAGAGACTTCTAGGTCTCTCATTGAAGAAGAAACTTGGCGACCCCTAGCTCCACCAAGCAGAAGCATGTAGCTCATGGAGAAATTGTCATTACACATGCAGAGATCGTATTGTCCCATATTTGGTGAAACACAGTGTCTGGAAAATGGGGAATGAAAAATGAGGGTTGAGTGTCCCAAAAATTGAGAGCCAATGTCAGATGTTTCTATTTCTCCTTAGCATTTAAACCACATCCTTTCATATCTGTTATCTGCATGGCATTAATCTGTTATGACTAAAAAAGGTAAGATGCAGAGAGAAGGAAAATGCCTATTTCTTGGTGAGGGATATATTGTGAGCACAGTACTAAGGTGGGAAAGTAACAAATATACTGAAGGGACAGTAGGTTTATCATCTTAAATGATATAGAATAATCCTGTAAGGAAAGGTTGGAAAAATTTGCTTATGTTGGGAAGAAACGTAGCTTGTGAGCAAGTGGTGGATGGTCTTGACTATTAGGCTATCAAATTTCAATTTGATGCTTTCATTATTTACAGGATTTCCGACCAAACAAAAGTCTAATTTGTAGTTGGGTTCCTAGAACCATATCTAGTACCTAGTAAGTATTAAATGCCTATTTTGATGAATATTATTTATATGGTTTTCCAATTTAATTGTGATAGAAACATGATCTAGATGTGTATGCTCAGATTCTAAACAGCTTTGTCTCTCATGCCTTGTTACAGAAGGCCAAATTACAAAACAATTGTGATAAGTGCTATAAGAGAGGTAAACCCAGTAATTTCTGGACACAGAATGGAATCTCCTTACCGTTGCTTTACCTAGTGGAATCCAGTAAGGCAGGAAGAGAAACATGATTCTAAGTCACCAAAGAATCTTATCAGTGGAGAAGACAGGGACTTGAATCTGCATAACAACCTTACCCTTGTTTACTGTGCTTTTCCTGGTCACCTCCCCATAACTGGTTTCATCTCCACATCTTTCTTTCCTTTTGTCTTTAGTCGAAGAAGGTATTTAAGCCTGAAATCTAAGTCGTCTCAAGGAGTTACTCATTTTCTTTTCCTGGGTAGCTCCCATGTATACATGCGGTTTACATGTCAATAAAGTTCTGCTTGCTTTTTTCTTGTTAATCTGTCTTTTATTACAGAGGTCTTAGCCAAAGACTCAGAAGGGTAAAGGGTACGTTATTTTTCCTCCCCTACACAGAAGCACAAAGTTTCTAAAGGAAGACCAATCACTAGTGAAAAATAGCAAAGATTATAAGCTGAGCACACAGCTGCAGTGAGAGAATTGAAATGAAGACTTGGAGTCTTTGAGAGGTTAAAGGAAGACACACTTGCTGGAAACTACACTGACACATACAACATTAGCAAACAAATATTTTTTTTTCCTGGATACTGTAAAATTTATAGAAAGTTTGCAAAAAGGCAGAGTGAAAGAAAATTTGGGTTATTTTTGCAGAAAGAAAGAAAAATTTTAAAAGGCTTGTTACTAGAAGATACAGCTGACCTCAGAAATAAGCAGATGTGTCTTCACCACCAGGAGACAGTTTTAGAAAAGATTCCCCCTTGTAATCTTAAGTTTATTCTTATCCCTAAGCACAAATTGCCTAGGGGATTTGGACATGGGTAGATTATAGAATTTCATATGTTGAGAGCCAGAGTAATAGTGGGGAACACAAACTCTGGAACCATTCTCCTTATGTTGAAAGACATGACTGTAACATTTAACTAGCTATATGCTAGTGAACAATTTACTTAACCCCTCTAGGTCTTAGTTATCCCGATTTAACAGATGAAGTAAGGATGCCTACCTCACACAACTACAGTAAGAATTACATGGTAACATGTAAAAACTGCTTAGCAAAGTTCCTAGTATATAGTCACTCAAAAGATGTTTGCTTTTAATATTTTTTGTCACCTAATTTTAAAGTTGGCACAATAGAAAACAGAAATCTAATATTTAGACTCAG
>NW_006440820.1:440781-443198 GCF_000325575.1 Pteropus alecto
TTTTCCTGGTCACCTCCCCATAACTGGTTTCATCTCCACATCTTTCTTTCCTTTTGTCTTTAGTCGAAGAAGGTATTTAAGCCTGAAATCTAAGTCGTCTCAAGGAGTTACTCATTTTCTTTTCCTGGGTAGCTCCCATGTATACATGCGGTTTACATGTCAATAAAGTTCTGCTTGCTTTTTTCTTGTTAATCTGTCTTTTATTACAGAGGTCTTAGCCAAAGACTCAGAAGGGTAAAGGGTACGTTATTTTTCCTCCCCTACACAGAAGCACAAAGTTTCTAAAGGAAGACCAATCACTAGTGAAAAATAGCAAAGATTATAAGCTGAGCACACAGCTGCAGTGAGAGAATTGAAATGAAGACTTGGAGTCTTTGAGAGGTTAAAGGAAGACACACTTGCTGGAAACTACACTGACACATACAACATTAGCAAACAAATATTTTTTTTTCCTGGATACTGTAAAATTTATAGAAAGTTTGCAAAAAGGCAGAGTGAAAGAAAATTTGGGTTATTTTTGCAGAAAGAAAGAAAAATTTTAAAAGGCTTGTTACTAGAAGATACAGCTGACCTCAGAAATAAGCAGATGTGTCTTCACCACCAGGAGACAGTTTTAGAAAAGATTCCCCCTTGTAATCTTAAGTTTATTCTTATCCCTAAGCACAAATTGCCTAGGGGATTTGGACATGGGTAGATTATAGAATTTCATATGTTGAGAGCCAGAGTAATAGTGGGGAACACAAACTCTGGAACCATTCTCCTTATGTTGAAAGACATGACTGTAACATTTAACTAGCTATATGCTAGTGAACAATTTACTTAACCCCTCTAGGTCTTAGTTATCCCGATTTAACAGATGAAGTAAGGATGCCTACCTCACACAACTACAGTAAGAATTACATGGTAACATGTAAAAACTGCTTAGCAAAGTTCCTAGTATATAGTCACTCAAAAGATGTTTGCTTTTAATATTTTTTGTCACCTAATTTTAAAGTTGGCACAATAGAAAACAGAAATCTAATATTTAGACTCAGAGCTTGAGCTGCTTTAAAATTTCCTTCTAAAGATAATAGCATCTGCTTACGTATATTTAATTTTTACAAATTGTTTACACAAATGTCCAGAAATACATAGTTGTACTGTGATTAAGACACACCAACTTGAATCTTATGGAAAACAAGTCCCAGGCACAAGGCGACTTTAAAAATGGTACAGTGCTGGCATCCGGTGGCAGCAAGCCATGAAACACTGAATTGTATTGATCTGATTTAATGCTTCAGGAAATGAATAGGTCAAAACCCACCACAAGGTTTCAGCAGTTTGCTATGTTTTAAATCCCCCTCATATTCTATAACATAAACCAGCTTGAGACTTTTTACAGAAAAAAAAACCCAAATGACTAATAAACACAGGAAAGTATACTTATCTTCCCTAAAAAATCAAGTAAAAACAATGAGATAACATTTGATACCCAACAGATTGTCAAATATTACAAAGTTTAGTACTAATTTGTGGCAAGAATGTGGAAAAATAGGAACTCTCAAAAATCGTTCCAATTTGAAGTGATATTTTGCTGTACCAATAGCAATCTAACAATATCTAGTAAAAGTGAAGAATTGCATGGTCTGCAGCTTAGCAATTCTAACCCAGGATATGTATTCTAGATCTAAAGAAATGTTTATACTCGAGAGAATGTGTTCCAAGCATATTCATGGCAGCATTATTTGTAACAGCAACAGCAACAATAACAACAACAACAAAAATTGGAAACATCCTAAATGTTCAGCTATAGGATGGCTAATTTTTCATATGCATATGCTTAAACAGCATAAAGTAGTAAAACTAAACGAACAAGAGTTACATGTACCAACATAGATGAATCGTGAAAATAATAGAATGAAAGAAGCAAACTTCAGAATGACACTTACTGTATTCTATTTATGTGGGTATAAAAGCACAATACTATATATTGCCTTTGGAAAACTAAGTATGTAATAAAATATAAAAATATACAATTGAAGAAAACCCACCAACTTCATCACAGTGGTTGCCTTTGGGGATGGAGGAAAGAGAATGGGATTGGGGAGTGGGATAAAGAGAATTTAACTATATCTGCAAAGTTTCACTTCTTAATATCATCTCGGGCATTTTTACCAAGCTTATTATTTCATTCTTCATCTCTTTTAATGTGTTCTTCATCTCTGAAAGTTCTATTTGGTTCTTTTTAAGGGTTTCAATCTCCTTGCTAAAAAAGCTCATTCTGCTGATCTAGTTGTTTTTTTCAATTCCTGGAATTGTTTATATGAATTATTTGGATCTCATTGAGTTTCCTCAGAAGTACCATCCGAAATTCTCTGTCATTTAAGTCATATATTTCTATGTCTTTAAGCTTATTTTCTGGAGATTTTCTTTCTGAG
>NW_006440820.1:445967-448383 GCF_000325575.1 Pteropus alecto
TGTTGTCAATTTTATTAATCTTCTCAAAGTACCAAGTCTTTGTTGCATTTATTTTTTCTATTGTTCTTTTGTTTTCAATTTCACTTATTTCTGCTCCAATTTTGATTATTTCTGCCCTTCTGCTGACTTTAGGCTTCATTTGTTCTTCCTTTTGTAGTTTTTTTAAGATGAAACATTACATTATTTATTTAGGCTTGTTCTTGTTTTTGGAGGGAGGCCTGTAATGATATGAACTTCCCTCTTATGACCACTTTTGCTGTGTCCCAAAAGTTTTGATATGTTGTACTATCATCATTTGTTTCTATGTATATCTTGATCTCTCTTTTTATCTCTTCTCTGGCCCACTTATTCTTCACTAGCATGTTGTTTAATCTCCATGTATTTGTGGTTTTCCTGATTTCTTTTTGCAGTTAATCTCTAGTTTCAAAGCATTATGATCAGAGAATATAGTTGGTATGATTTCAACCCTCTTATATTTGTTGAGGCTATCTCTGTGTTCCAGAATGTTCCATGCGCACTAGTGAAGAATGCATAAGCAGCTGTTTTGGGATGGAAGGCTCTGTAAATGTCAATTATGTCCAGTTGGACTAAAGTGTCACTTAAGGATGTTATTTCCTTATTGATTTTCTGTTTGGATGATCTGTCCATATGTGACAGTGGGGTTTTTAGGTCCCCTACTATGATGGTGTTTTGCTCTGGATTTCCCTTTAGTTCTGTTAGTAATTGCTTTACATATTTTGTGGCTCCCTGATTGGGAGTATAGATATTACTAAGTGTTATGTCTTCTTGGTACATGATTACCTTTAACATTATGAAGTGTCCCTCAGTATCTTTCTTTACCTTTTTTATTTTCAAGTCTATTTCATCTGGTATTAGTGCTGCTACTCCTGGTTTTCTCTGAATGCCATTTGCTTGAAATATCATTTTCCACCTTTTCACTTTGAATCTATATTTGTCTTTGGATCTGAGATGTGTCCCCTAGAGGTAGCATATGGTTCAGTTGTGCTGGGTTTTGTTTTTTGATCCAATCTGCAACTCTGTGACTTTTTATTGGTGAGTTCAGTCCATTTACATTTAGGGTGATTATTGAAAAATGAGGCCTTCTTAGAGTCATTTTTATCTTGTTTACTGCTAGTTCCTTGTTTCCATTGTTTCTCTGTCCTTGTGTTTCCGTCTGCTATTTTAATTTGATGGTGTCTTATAGTTTTATTCTATTTCACCTTGTGTTTTATATATTTCAGTTCTGAATTTTTAAAATATGGTTACCATTAAGTTTATGTACAGGTATTATGTATATACAGTAGTTCTTTATCTTCTGCTTTCATGTTATCTACATTCTTCTTTGCAAATTCAGATCTTTACCCCAGCCTATTTATTTTTATTGTCTTAAATTATTCTTATTTATGCTGTGAGTTGATTTCTAGGTTGCAGTAACTGTTGTCTTCTTCTCTTTTTAAAGTGTTATTTTTTCCTTTAACCATTAAATAATATTTAAATATATAATACCCTGTTCTTAATAAGGGTTGCAATTTCCTGGTTTTGTCTATTTGCTAATCATTTCACGCTTTTATTTATTTATTTTTATTTATTTGTTTGTTTGTTTGTTTGTTTATTGTATTTTCTTCCTTTTGTTTTAGGTAGAATGACCTTCTTCACTATTTACTATAATGTATGCCTTGTGTTGGAAAATTTCCTCAGCTTTTATATAATTTAACACTAAGGTCTCTATTTCTATTTCATATATAAGGGAGAACTTTACTTGGTGTATTATTCTTGGCTGGTAATTTTTTTCTTTCAATACTATGAATATTTTGTTCCACTTCCTAGCTTGTAGTTTCTGCTGAAATGACCAATGATAACCTAATAAGTTTTTTTAAATAGGTTACCGTCAATTATTTCCTGTCTGCCTTGAGAATTCCTTTGCTTTTTTTGTCATTATTTTTTTTTATTTACTTAACATCACTTGGGTTTTTCTTTCCTTATTTTTTAAATTAGATTTATTGAGGTGACATTAGTTAATAAAATTGTTTAAGAAAAATCATAGTTTCTAGTGTACAATTCAATTATATGTCATATGAGTATTTAATTGTGTGTTCACCACTTAAATTCAAATTTCCTTTCATCACTATATATTTAATGCCTTTAACCCTTATCCACCACCTCCTCCTCTTTCCTTTGGTGATTACTAAAATTTTGTCTGTGTCGATGAGTCTCTGTTTGTTTGTCATGTTTGTTTATTGCTTTCAGTTTTATATCCCACATATGAATGGAATCATACAGTTCTCAACTTTTTCTGTCTGACTTATATCGCTCAGGATATTAATCTCAAGAGTTATTCATGTTATCATAAATTACAGTATTTTATCATTTCTTGTGGCTGGGTAATATTTCATTATACATATGTGTCCCCCCTTCT
>NW_006440820.1:449352-470684 GCF_000325575.1 Pteropus alecto
TGTTCTTATCTCCAGAAGTTCTTTTTTATTCTTTTTAAGGGTTTCAATCTCCTTGCTCTGCTCATCTAGCTGATTTCGCAGTTTCTGAAATTATTGATATGACTCGTTTCGGAACTGAGTTTTTTCAGGAGTACTGTCCTGAATTCTGTCACTTTAGTCGCATATTTCTATGTCTGTAAGCTCATTTTCTGGAGATTTTTCTCTTTCTTTCTGAGATGCCTTGTCACCTTGGCTGTTCATGGTGTTTAATGGACTATTTCTCTGCCTGGGCATTAATGGAAGTGTATTCTGTTGTTTTTCCAGAAAGAAGATTTATTAAATAAAGATCTTTCTTTAGCCTGCTGCAAAGAAGGTGCTCTTCTTTTGGTTTCCAGTAGGTGGTGTCTAAGCCTCTTGGATCCCTAGCAGTTTTGATGGCGTTTGCTAGTATTTCCCTGGGGCTCCATGGTGATCTGTCTCAGAGGGTATGGGGGGAGGGGGACTGTAGGTGGGGGGATGGGGGCTGCGGCTCAGCCTCGGTTTTGCAACCTCTGCCAGCAAAAACCAACTGTTGTTCCTCCCCGATCCCGCCCCGCTTCTCTGCTTTCAGCCCTGATGACTGTGCCCTGCAGCTGGCCAGCCACAGCTCACAGCTTTCCAAAGCAGAGCTGTTCAGGTAACTCGCCACAGGAACTCACGCTCCTTCTCTCCTCCCTCTCCTCCTGCAGGGAGCTCCAGAGGCTGTGAGAGTTAGTTTCAGTCTCGGCAGCATTTGCTCAGATTTTCCTGGGACTCTGCAATGATTGGGGGTTTAGGGCTGAGGCTCAGCCTCGGTTTTGCTACTGGGGCCAGTAAAAATCAGCTGTTGTTTCTCTCTGGTCCTGCCCTGCTTCTCCGCTTTCTGCCCTGATGACTGGGCCCTCCAGTCAGCTGCATTCAAGCCCCAGCACTTCTAGGCAAGGTTGTTAAGGAAAGTCGCTGCGCCTTCACTCCTCTCCCTCCTCTTGCAGGGAGCTCCGGGTGGCTGCATGAGGCAGCTTCTTTATTACTTCCAGTCCACCACCCGTCAACCAGGGTTCTGACCTTTGGTAGCTCTTATGCGCAGATCCCATGCTCAGACATGCTGGTGTGCAGTTTGGGTGTTTTTTGTTGAGTTTTAGATGTTCAGCTTATTGTTGTTTCAAGGGGAGAGATCTAGGGATGTCTCTCACTCTACCACGTTTCCACCGAATCCCTTCAGAATGATTTATTATATAAAGGTCTCTCTATAGCCTGTTGCTAAGAAGGTATTTTTCTTCTGGTTTCCCGTAGGTGGCATCTAAGTCTCTTGGATCCCTGCTTTATATAAAGTGTTAATAATGCCTTTTTTTCTTATATACATTCAATCACATTAGCTACCCTCAGTCTCAGTCCTTGTCAGTGTTAGCGATAGTTTCCATAGTATTTGCTCAGATTCCCCTGGGGCTTCACAATGTTGAGGTCTTGGAGGATATGGGAAGAGGGGCCCTCTGGGTTGGAGAATGAAGGCTGTGGCTTAGCCTCATGTTTTGCAACCATGGCTGGTAATAATCAACTGTTGTTTCTTTGCTGTCCCCTCTTCTCTCCCTTCTCCACTTTTCTGCTATCTGCCCTGATGCCTGGGCACTGCCACCAGCTGCGTGGAGCTAACAGCTCTCCCAGGCAGGGCTGTTCAGAGAACTTGCCACACCTTCTCCCCTACCCCTCCTTCTGCAGGGAGCTCCAGCTGCGAGAGGCAGCTTCTGTGTTTCTCCCAGTCTACCACGTGATTCCTGAGATTCTGACCTGTGGTAGCTCTTATTCACAGATCCCTCACTCAGACGTGCTTGTGTGCAGGTTGGGTGTTTTTTTGTTGAGTTTTAGATGATCAGCTTACTGCTGTTTCAAGGAGAGAGTTCTGGGGACATCTGTCAGTCCGCCATGCTTCTGACATCACTGCATTTTTATATAAATAAAAATAATTTATAATATTTTTTCTATTTCCTACACATTTATATGCATATGAAGGAATATTATTCAGCTACTAAAAGAAATAAAATTCTGATACGTGCTACAACATGGATGAACTCTGAGGATGGTCAGGGCCCAGGGCAGGCTGCCCCAAGATACCCCACAATGGCATATTGATTATTTTTAACTAAAATCACCTGAGAAGCTGCAAGAGCAGAAAGAGCTCTCTGACTCTCCTCTGTCCCTCTAAAAGCAGGAGATAAATCTTCCTGATAGGTGCCCTCCTCACTCCTGAAAGACTGAGAGACAACTTACCATAAGACATAAAATCTAGAGTTGAAAAAAGTATATAAACAAATTTTACAACCCTTACTATTTACTGCCTAAGCCCACATTTTGTTTAAATTCCTCACTAATGAATACTCAAACTTACTTAGATTCCTTTCTAATGAGCACTAACTTTCTTTGTCCTGTCAATTTCTCACAAATTTATTGTTTCTTTGTCTAAAATGTTTTAAAAGTTACCTAGTTTGGTTACTTCTTTGAACTTCATTTTATGATCTGAGCAACATATTTTGATTCTCTCGTGTACATATATTAAATTGTTTTTTTCTCCTGTTAACCTAGTCTCATGTCAATTTTATTATTTTATAACTAGTCCAGCCATAAGAATTAAAGAAGTTTAGAGTGGGGAAATTCTCTCCCGCTACCCAACAAGAACATTATGCTAAATTAAATAAGCATGAAATCTAAGCATTTCAAATATTTGTCACAAAAGGACAAATATTGTATGATTCCACTTATCTGAAGTTCCTGGAGTAGTCAGTCTCATAGAAACAGAAGGTAGCAGGGTGGTTGCCAGTGGCTAATGGGAGGAAGGAATGAGGAGTTGGTGTTTAATGGGTACAGAATTTCTGTAAAACTCTGGGAAGATAAAAAAGTTCTGGAGACGGATGGTGGTGATGGTTGCACAACAATATGAATGTACTTAATTCCACTGAATCGATCGTACTGTTAAAAAATGGTTAACATTGTAAATTTTATGTTATGTACATTTTACCACAATAAACAAAACTATAAGCGAGTTCCTGCCTTTTGAGCAACCATTTGAGTGTGGCAGAGAAATATGCTATATCTGTGCTTGCAGTTGTAGAACAGTAGTCAGTGCAGAGGCACAGAGATGGCCGTAAGCTAACATTTTAGCCTTGCGTTAAAGCTACAGTGATAGGGTAAAATAAAGACTTAGCGTTTGGTAATTAAAGACTAGATCAATTTCATTTTGCCACTTATTGAAATACTTGTTTTCCTGCCCTATAACCAACAAGAGACTAGGGCCGATAGGGTCAGCTTTTTTTTTTTTTTTTCTTTAACAAATTCTACTCTTCCATTTCTCCTGGACCCCACCTCAGCAGTGGAGGTGCAACTACAATTTCCTAAATAATCTTGCTTGTGGTGACAGGATACCAGAAGATGGCAGCAAAACACCATCAAGTGGGAAAGTCTTTCGGCCAGGTGCCCAGAGAAGAACGTTAGCGTTTTCAGATTTTTATACCAGAAACGTTTATTTAAGAGTTTTGTTGTTGTTGTTGTTGTTGTTTTTCCCTTTGTGCCTATTAAAGCCTGAAACATAAAAGACCCTTTCTGACCATGAATCCACCTTTTATATTGTTTCTTCTCCTCAATAACAATAGCTGGCAGTTTCAAAAACATTCTGTGTGCTAAGTACTATGCTCTGTGCTTCGCATTTTTAATTTTTTTTTCAAACTACTTTTTTTTTTTTACTGAAGTATAATTGACATATAACATTATATTAGTCTTAGGTATACAACATAATGATTTGATATTTGTATACACTGTGAAATGATCGCAACAATAAGTCTAGTTACCATCTGTCACCATACAAAGTTACAAATTTTTTTCTTGTGATGAAAACTTTTAAGATTTACTCTTAGCAACTTTCAAATATGCAAGACAATATTATTGACTATAGTCACCATGCTGTGCAATCCCCATGAAGCATAAGTTAGCTTTGATTGCTGGGTCCTCACCTGAATTTAGGACTGAGCTTAGTGTTCTGCCACTGTATAGTAACACCATGCCTGGGGTCAAGGGAAAGACACCAGGAACAAGATCATCAAGATTCAATCATTCAGAAAAGGGCACTTTCAAAGTGAAGGGAAGAATAGAGAAAGATAAAGGTAAATCTGGTCAGTTAAATACATTGAAAACTTCTAGGTTCTAGGCTTGGTGGAGCCAAAGATGGGTAAAGCAATCTCTTCTCTTGAGAATTTTGGTCTAGCAAGAGATATAAACCAGATGTGCATGGTACACATGAGGAAAAACAAAAGGCATGCCAACGCCCAAGGTTTTTGGAATGAGACCTATCCTGGGAATTTTCCTTTGCCCTCCAAATCCACATTCTACCCTTTTCCTTACTGCTCTCTGCCCCAAGAAAGTGATTTGTATAGATTGGAAGTCAGAAGACACAGGTGTCAGTAAATGCAGTGAAAAGATAAGAAGGGAGAATGTGAGTGCCATCAGGCTTTTAATTCCCATGACCCTCTCCCTGCAAGGTTGCCTTAGGCTTGCCCTGTTGTGGAAAGTTACTGTTTCTCTTAAGAGTCCTGCCCTATAAGACTCTCTCCCATTCTAATTTCCAATAAAAGCTCCTTCCCCTCATCTCTTCTGATCTAGTGGTGGTAACAATACCTTCTAGTCCTGGGTTTCTGCACTACCTCATGTCTTCTTCACGCCACCTATATTTTAATTAAACTCTTTGTAAATAAACCCTCCTTAAATGATTCCAATTTGTGTTCTATCTGTTTCCTGTTGGGACCCCACCTGATTCAACACCTGGATAATTCATATCTCTTCCCTAAGACTGAGTTCAGGTAAAGAAAATTGAGAATAAGGAGTGGTTTACATGGAGGCTGTTCACATGTTTTCATGGAGGACAATGAATAATTCAACATCATCAGAAAATGAGCTTTGAGGCAAGACATGACAGTTCAGTTGAAACTGAAAGGTAGTTAATATGATATATGAAGCTCTCTTGATTTGGCATTCAGTGTCTTGAAACTGGCCTCCATTTTCAGAGAGAGTATCTGAGATAGAAAAGCAGCTCTTGAAGAGTGTTGAATAATTTAGTATTTTAGAATTTTGAACACAGTTCACACCCAATGTAGGAAGTAGGGAGAGTGGTTAGGGCAGAAACTTGGTAATATGGAAACCAGTTAGGAAGAGTTTACCACAATCCAGGCAAGAGA
Organism: Pteropus alecto; assembly: GCF_000325575.1. Lineage (NCBI taxonomy): Eukaryota > Metazoa > Chordata > Mammalia > Chiroptera > Pteropodidae > Pteropus > Pteropus alecto. The sequence continues at coordinate 454,566 of NW_006440820.1, forward strand.
TAATCATTTGAAACAGGTTAATGGTATTTGGGATGTGTTTGATAAATATTTTATAGGTAAAAAAATCAATAAAACTAGAAACTCAAATATTAATGGTGTCAAAGAATCAAATAAAAACAACCAGTGGTTAAAAAAACACAAAGTAGAATCTATTAACTTTCCAAGCACATGAACACATGACAGAAGAAATGCACTGATAAGTTCACTGAAGGGAAAAAATTATAAGAATTTTTAAGTGCCAGAAAAGAAGTTTGATAGTGGTTATATTAATTGAGAATTAAAAACTAGCACTCTGGATAAAACAGAATAAATCCATAGGTATAACAAGGTTGGTTTACTCAAGTCCTATCATTCACTGGTCAGTATCATTGGTTAGTTCCAGCTAATGTTTGGCTTTCCTCAAAAATCATGGTCCTTTGTCAGCATCAGCTAGTTATAGCCAGTTGTGATGACACCCAATATTCGGTTCTAATACTTCTTCTGCAAACACTACTGTAAGTAGAACATTTCCTTTGATGGGGGTGAGAGGAGGAGGGGAAGTGATAAAACAGTTAAAGATCCTCTCAGGTTACTGGCTTGCATGACTAGTTGGATACAGGTACTATTAACTATGACCTTGAATACAAGAAAAGGTGGGGAGGGATGGACAGGCAAGGAGAAATATAGTTGGATCAGGGTCATGATGAACTTGAAGTCCCAGAGGGATGGACAAGTCTGAAGTAGAGAGTTCTGGAGCAAAGTTCAAAATATAGTTTTGGAAGTCAACTGGGAGTACTTTGGAAGAATCTTCACTCAAGAAGATCATGGAGAGCAGTGGCCAGAGAGATACTGTAATAGTTAATTTTATGTGTCAACTTGGCTGGACCACATAGCCCAGACATTTGGTAGAACATTCTGGATGTTTCTGTAAAGGTGTTTTTGGATGAGATTAACATTTAAATTGGTGGACTTGAGTTAAACAGGTTGATCTCCATAATGCAGGTGGGCCTTATCCTGACAGTTGAAGGCCTGAATAGAACAGAAAACTGACCTTTCCTGAACAAGAGAGAATTCTGCCAACAGATAACCAGATGGCTTTCAGATTTGGACTGCAGATTTTGGACTTATTGGCCTCCATAATCATGTGAGCTAATTCTTTAATCTCTCTCTCTCTACACACACACACACACACACACACACACACACACACACACACACACACACTATTGATTCTGCTTCTCTGGAGAACTCTAATAGAGATATCTATCCCTCAGTCCTTTTATTATTTACATTAAAGTAGAATGAAAACATCTTTCCTTTTCTGCAAGGAACAAAGACATTTCACAGCAAGAGATAGATATAAGGCAAACCTAGGCAATCCACCCCATCACATCATTCTACCCTCTATCCAGGAAATGGAGAGCGAGTTTTCTGTGTCTAACAATTTTGATTCAAGTGATAACACCACCAAACAATGACTCTGCTGATGGAACAATTAGGGTTCTTCCTGATATCATTCATAAGAGTCCTGAAAAACAAACAAACAAACAAAAAAAAAAAAAAAACAGACTATTGCTCTATAGGGATTGGCACAAGAAAACAGGGCCAGCTTCTTCACATCTGGCATCCTCAAAAGTAAGGCATACTTGAGAGCACCACCCTCTTAAGGAGAGGTTTTACCATCTCTAGACTCACTTCATCTCATAAGGCTGACTATAACAAGGAACACTGAACAGCTTCCTGTTTGAGGACCATGGGTTTGGGACACTTTTTTTCCAAACTCTAACATGCATATGAATTACCTGCAGACCTTGTTAGAAAAAATATTCTGATTCCATAGGTCCAGAGTGGCACCAGAGAATATACATTTCTAGCAAGTTCCCAGGGATGATACACAGCAGTATAATGCAGCATTATTTGAACTCTAAAATTCTGTTTTATGTAAGTATGATACAAACATGGTCCAAACTTAACATAGGCTACAAGACTTATAAATGAAAATAAACAGGTCTCCATATTTTTAAACTTTAATATTTCATAATTTGAGTTATTACAGAAGATGAGGATTTAGCACTCTTACATGTCAGCTTTCCTCCCCTTTAAAATTCTATCAATTTCTTAATAAGCCAGTATTAATATTTACCTTACTGTGACTACTATGATTCACTGCTAAGCTATGTGTTAAATATGATTATGATTCCTTTTTGATACTCTTCTATCCTATTCCTGGAATTCATTTGCCTTGTTTTTACTTTATTATTATTATTTCTTTTGATTAAACATTTCTCTGAATAGATTCAAAGGAAACAATTTGCAAATCCAACATGTCTTAGAAGACTTGCAATTTAATTATCAGTCATTAGTAGAGGGAAAACTTTTCGAACTAAAATATACTACTATTATAATCTTCAGCTTTGTGTGCTGAAACAGACTCCTATACATTCTCGGCATTTCACAGAATTAAGTTCTAAAAAGAATTCTTTGATATATCACACAGACTGCAAAATAACATTTTTCTTATGCTGGATACCTAAGACTACACACATTTTTAGGAGCTATTGATAGTGTACTCTTTGTTATTAAGAAGGAAGAGAAGTAAATGCAGAAGGGCACAAGGCTTTTTTCTCTTGCTTGGCATTCATAATTGTCAATATTTCTTCTTTGCCTTTTGAGAGATTTCTTACAATCACTTTCTGATGAAGACTGATGTGGATATTCCTAGCAATAGTCCTGAGCACCTAAGAGGAAATGTCAGTTTCTCTGGTTCTCCAAATCTGCAAGTATGCCATAACTGCTCATTACTGAGCATAAGATCAGTGTCACTTCCTTAAATATATCAGAACTTTCTGGATTTTTCTTGATAACAGACCCAGAATTCTAAGGGGATCTAAAACACTAAGGGGATCTAAAGCCATTTGGTAGATACTTTTGAGCATTTACATCAAGCAGGACTTCAATTTTCGAAACACACTAGCAATCACTTGACCAACTCTTTGCTTTATTTCCAGCAAAATCATATTTCCATTTTTGATATATTTTCCACAACTTTACATCTTTGCCATTTACAAATGTCTGGACATCTCCTTCTTCATGCCACACTGTGACACCAATACTACTTTTTTCTTATTTTTCTGCCTTTCAAGATTGGCTTGAGTTGTATATGGTTTTCTTTTCCTTCTTCTCTTCATTTTGCAATCTTCTGACTTGATCATCTTCAAGAAGAGAAGCATGAATAATTTTCCAATAGAACAGGACATATTCAGATAAATATTTATCATACTTTCTTGACTTCTGAAGCCATGATCACAGGTATCACAAAATAGTAAAATACTCATTTCTTTCCTTTTTCCATCTGTTTTTTTTTTCTTTTTTACTGGGAAAGAGATTAAAATCATTGAAGTTTGTATGTTATTTTCCATAAAAAATATGAGTTTTCAATATATAGTACTGGGTTCAGTCTTTTGATTTTTTTTTCCTCAGAAGTGGAAGTGTTACAACCCTCCAGATGAAAACTGTAAATCCCAGGAAGGTATTAAAACAAAGACAGCACAAGATGCTGAAAGGGACAGTGCCCTGGGAAGAGGCTAGGCATCAAGAAGGCACTGAACCTCTGAGAAATGCTCTAATCTGGTAAAGGTGGTAAAGACACCCATGGCAGTAGCATTGCTCAGAGCATCCAGTTGTCCAGAAGGGGGCAGTGTTGCCCAGAGGCTCCAACATGGACGTCAACTGTGGGGTTGGGGTGAAAACCACCCTACAGAAGCCTTGCAAACTCTAGCTGTCTCAGCCCTTCGACTTGCCAGCTTAGAAAACTGCCCACCAACGTCTTTTTGTTTTGTTTTTTTATTTTCTTAGTTTCTCATTCCTCTATCACTAGTTCTTTAGGTTCTACGAATGAATTGTAAAACACCTATAAATACAGCCATCCCCTCTTTCCATGGGGGATACGTTTCAAGACCCCCAATTGATGCCTGAAACCACAGATAGTACTGAACCCTATATAGACTGTTGTTTTTTTTTTTTTTTTTTTCCTACACGTACATATACTTTACAGTTTCTCTTTGGCGTGTCCTAATTGTCAGCATTATTAATCTTGCACTTTGGAGCCATTATTAAGTAAAATAAAGGTTACTTGAACACAAGCACTGTGATACCACAACATTAAATCTGATAACTGAGTTGGCCACTAAGAGGCTAACAGGTGGGTAGCATATATGGTGTGAATACACTGGACAAAGGGATGATTCACATCCTGGGTGAGATGGAGCTAGATGGTGTGAGATCTCATTTTGCTTCTCAAAAGAGCACACAATTTAAAACTTATAAATTATTTCTGGAATTTTTAACTTAATATTTTTGGACCATAGTTAACAGTGGTTATCTGAAACTGCTGAAAATGAAACTACAGATAACGGGGGCAGGGGACTACTGTACAGATTTTTATGTGGATGTATATTTTAACTTCTATCGGATATATACCTAGGAGTGGAATTGTTATGTCATGTGGTAATTCTACATTTAACATTTTAAGTAACAGAAACTTTTTCCACAGCAGTGGCATCATTTTACATTCCCAGCAGCAATGTATGAAGGTCCAATTATCTGTATGCTTTTGACACTTATTATTGTCTGTCGTTTTTATTTTAGTCATCCTAGTGGGTTTGAAGTGGTATTTTTTGTGGCTCTGATTTGCATTTGCCTAATGACTAATGTGCTTATTAGCCATTTTGTATATCTTATTGGGAGAAGTGTCTATTCAAATGTTTTTGCCCATTTAAAAAAAAATAGTTTATTTCTCTATTGAGTTATAAGATAGCCTATTGATCTTAGCATGAATGCTTTTATACAATTGGAATTTAATTTAAAAAACTTGGGGAATTCAAGTGTTTTTGCCTTGCAATGTCAATTAGAGAATTTTTAATTCCTTTTAAAACAATACATTTGTGAAATTGAGATTTTTCAACTTTTGTATCCATTAAACAAAATCAGAACTGGTTGGATGTCTGATATGACATGTATATTTCTTGCCCAAAGACCACCTCAATTTAATTTTCTAAATCAAGCTAGCAATTTTTCCACTGACGTTTTTTAAACTTTAACTTGTCTGTGCTTAAAATGTATTTTCTTGTTATTTAATGCATTAAGGCACATATTTTTATATCAAAAGTTTGTTTTAAAATGGATACCTTTCGAATTCTTTTCTTGGAACTCGCATGTGTTTTATTTTAGACTTTTATGTATATTTCAGACTGCCAAAGTGATCTTTCCAAAAACAATAAATAAAACACGGAGCCCCTGCCTACAATTGCAGAGAGGGAAACACCTTCCAAAGGGCAGAAGGAAACACTGCAGCACTTTTTTAAATGCTATACTGAAATATAGTTAGTGACGGTGAGCCCCTGGCTTTTTCCTACCTCAGTCTAATGCTGTGTACTGGAATGGCCAATATTGCCAACTGATTGGGAGCAAAGGGAAAGAATAGCCTTTGGCTTTTCTATATGAAGAGTTTTAACTCTGAAAGATGCAAGCAAATAGATATTTTGGAGATATTTTGTTCATAATTATTACAAACAAATTTGTAAAGCAGATTCTTATACCAGTCCAAAATGGTAATGTCTGTAGAGCTACAATTGATTTTTCTGAAAAATCCCTTAGCTTTATCTAGCATTATTAATGCAGGCGGCGGAGTTAATACTAGTTTGTAAATCTTCATTGCTACTTTATGGATGTAAGGAAGATGAGTTTTTCCAACTCTGTCACTTAATAGAAATATAAGCCAAAGTCTCTGGGATCTAAGGAATCTAACCGAATATTCTTACCCCAGGGGAAAAAAAAAACCCTTATAGAGAAAGCATGACAACCATGGAGTAATTTGCTCTGTGCCTAAGGCAGTTGGGATTTACAGGTAGGTTTTTTGGAGAAGCCCCAGAAGAACCTGGACTCTCACACACAGGATACATACAAATACTTCAGTACACTGTAGAGAAGGCTCCATGATTTAACCAACAAGATCCCCATTTCATAGTCTTAGAAACAAGGAGACCAGTAGAGAATTAAATTTTATGCACTAGAAAAACTAGATAATCAGGAAACAAAGGATAGAGAGGGGAGGGCTTCCTATTGAGGGGATGGTGAGATCTCTGCTAAATTTTCTAGTTTTAATTTGATCATTTTAAAAAATAGTATTTCTATCTATTTTAACCATTTTAGCACCTGCTGTCAGGTGCTAGACACTGGAGATACAAAGGTAAATGACTATTCTTGACCTCATTGAGTTTATAGTCTGCCATTTCTCATATTTGCACACATCAAAATCAACATAATGAAAACAGAACTCTTCAGGATCCCCATGCAGTATCCCACACACCCGGTCTTACTCAAATCAGCCAATGTGATCACCCACCCAGATGTTTTCGTCAAAAAATCTGTTACCCTTCATTCATCTCTCATCCCAGTCAATCTATCAGTAGTTATAGAAGTTTAAGCTTTGAAGTTTTCAAAATTAGATCCTCTCACTACCTTCCATCACATCCACCTGAGCCACCACCGTCTGATAGACTACTGCCAAATCCTCCTAACTGGTCCTGCTACATTCTCACCTCTGTACAAGTCAGGGGGCTTTTCTACCACATATTTCAAATATTATATCTGTGCCTAAAACCTCCCAATAGATTGACAATATACTTTAAAAATATCCCAACTTCTTACCATGGTCTATAAGGCTCTATATAAACCAACCTCTGTTACCTTATTTCTTTCCATTTTCCTCCTTACTCAAGACTCTTCAGTCACATTGCTCATATTTCTGTCTCTGCATTTATAATTCTGTTAAATAGAAACTTCCTCCAGGTATTCATTCTGCTGCATCCTTCTCATTCAGATTTCTATACTAGAGAGGCTTCCCTCATATCCTTAACTAAAACAGCTACACCTGCTGTAGTTACCTTCAACCACATCACTCTGTTTTATCTTCATAGAACTTGATTCTAAACATTCTGACATACATGTGTTATCTCACTGAGGTAGAATGTAAATTTCTTGAGAGCTAATACTCATTCTAGATCCTGGAGATAAAGTAGTAAGCCATGTCTCTTTGCCACTCCTGGCTGTTCTTTCTGGTAGTTAAAGTTGCCTATATGTATGGTTATTTGACTTCTGTTTTAAATATCTACTTATTCTGTTTCTTAAATGTATTCAACTCCCTCCCTTGCTCAATTTGAGACATCGTCCTCTTCACTTTCTTATTTGTCCTCTTTTCCTGTACATCCCCTCCTCTTAGAATTAGACATAAGCAGATATTTACCCAGTGCTTTTTAAACAAGTAGACATCTCCTTCTCAATGCAAGTCCTGCCTACTTGCTGTCCTAGCAGCAGATCCTGCAGACAGTAACCTCAAATTTAATAGGATACCCTTGAGGTCCCCAAGGGTCTTATAATGGAACATGACTATTAAGTGTTGGGAGTCTAAAGCAGAGACTATCCTCCCTGGCCTCCGCAGGCAGATGACTACTTAGATGATAAGATGAAGGTCTTATCATCAGGAGGTCTTCCATATATGAGAGACTTCAGCAAGAAATCTAATAGATCTCTGGGAGACATGGCCAAATAAAGAACAATCCTAGATATCCTCAATTTGAAAATAAACAGATTTTTTTTTCTGGGGATGAACACTGGAGTTGTGTCAATCAAATGCAGAATTCAAAAGATAGCTCACCAACAACCCATCAGATCCAAGGTCTGGTACATGTCAAAGCTGATTATACTGACCAGGTCATTTCCTAGGCTCAGGATCCAAGCAGGATGCCAAAATTCCTTCCCCCCACCTCCAAGATAGCTCTAATCAGACAAGCTTTTCCCTGGTAAGAGCAAATTAGAGTTGTGGGAAGGTTGTAGCTTTAGGAACTAGCCTTATGTAATGCCCATAGATTTAAATGGAGCTGCAGTCGCACAATACCCTCACATGGTAAGGAGTAGTCTTTCAGCTGGGCAAAACTTTGAAAAGCAAAATCTGCCTCAGAGCTCCAAGGAACCTCTGAAAACCAAACAGGAAATTCTGAAAAATTCCAGAATCCAATAGAGCTTATGCACACAGAATGAAACAATCTATCCTTTCACAGACAGGGAAACTGAGCTGGAAAGAGATACACCCAAGATAACATGGAAAGTTAGAGGCAAAGTCAAGGTCCTTGTAAGCTAAGTCAAGTCCATAATACCTTAAAGGATATGATGTAACTCAATGACTTTCACTATTTTTCATTCTTCGGTCTCTCTCTTCTTCCTTCTCATATATTTCTAGATTTCTGTTTTCAATATTACTGATTCTTTCCTCCATTTGGTCAACTCTATTTCCCAAGCTTGCTATTTCATTCTTCATATCTTTTAGTGTGTTCTCCATCTCCAGACGTTCTATTTGGTTCTTTTTAAGGGTTTCAATCTCCTTGCTAAAAAAACTCATTCTGTTGATCTTGTTGTTTTTTTCAGTTCCTGGAATTGTTGATATGCATTACTTTGGATCTCATTGAGTTTCCTCAGAAGTACCATCTTGAATTCTCTGTCACTTAAGTCATATATTTCTATTTCTTTAAGCTTATTTTCTGGAGATTTTTCTTTCTTTCTGAGCTACCTTGTCACCTTGGTTGTTCATGGTGTTTAATGGACTATTTCTCCACTTGGGCATTATTGGAAGTGTATTCTGATTATTTTTCCTCCAGAAAGAAGATTTTTTTATATAAAGATCTCTTTAGCTTGTTGCTAAGAAGGTGTTTTTCTTTTGGTTTCCAGTAGGTGGCATCTAAGCCTCTTGGATCCCGGCTTTATGTAGTCTTAATAATGCCTTTTTTTCTTATAAACATTCAATCACACTCGCTACCCTCAGTCTCAGTCCCTGTCAGTGTTAGCTACAGTTTCAGTAGAGTGTGCTCAGATTCTGTCTTGTAAGATATAGGGAGAGGTGCCCTCTAGGTTGGAGGATGGGGGTTGCAGCTCAGCCTTGTGTTTTGTAACCGTGGCTACTAATAATCAGCTGTTGCTTCTCTGCCATCCTCACTTCTATGCTTTCTGCCCTGATCCCTGGTCACTACGGCTGTGTAGAGGTCACAGCTTTCCTAGGCAGGGCTGTTCAGGGAACCCAATCTACCTTCTCCCCTACCCCTCCTCCTGCATGGAGCTCCAGCTGTAAGAAATAGCTTCTTTGTTTCTCCAAGTCTACCACCCAACTCCCGTGGTTCTGACTTGATAGCTCTTATTCACAGATCACTAGGTCAGACTTTCTTGTGTGCAGGTTCGGTGTTTTTGTTGAGTTTTAGATGTTCAGCCTATTGTCATTTCAAGGCAAGAGATCTGGGGACATTTCTGACTCCATCATGCTTCTGAGATCATTCTGCACTGGTGCTTTTTAAGTGAACATATATTTCCTTAAAAAAAAGAAAAGAAAAAAAAAGAAAACAACCTTGACCATCTATTTTAATTCAATCAGCCTCAAACCACCAGGGACAAAGGGACAAATTTGTCGTCTGACAGAGTCAGGTTTGTTGACTCATAGCAATAAGTGAAAATGAACAACAGAGGAATTGCAGGGCATCTCTCATCAAAGGAAAAGGTAGTTACCGTAGGATTTGGCAGGGGTGGGAAGGTGTGGAATGTTCAGGTAAATGATGATCTCAAAGCAAAGCCAGGTAGTATGTAAAGATATTAACATCAGGTCTCCAGTGTGAAGTGGTCCCGAGCACTTGTGTCCTTGGGGATAACAAAGTTAAAATAGATAAGGAATTTTGTGTCCTGAAACTCCTTATCTGCACCTGGGTTGAAAACCCAGGATCCTTCTCTTTGTCACAGAGACTCACACTGCAGGCAAGAACTGGGGGTTTCATCTTACTGATATAATTTAAATAGTTAAATTTCTATAGTCTATGATTTTAGAGAACAAAGTTTTTCAGTGAGTAAGAAAGTAGTGACTCAAAGGAGGTCTGGCTACATTTTATCAGGCTTTTTAGTCAATATTATTATAATCACATAACTTTTTTCCTTTAATTTGCTTCTTTGATGGATTAGGTCGATAGAGCTTCTGATCTTAAGTCACACTGGTTCCTTAGCCATGGTATATCTCTCTTTGGTATAATATGATACTTTATAGTTGTGATAACTTAGAAATGTTTTCTGATAATTTGCAGCTGGCTTTATCTGTATCTATTATCTTGATTTGATGTTTAGCAAGACAAATGTTTACTTTCCCATTCTAAGCTAATTTTTAATACACATCTAAGCAGGGCCTATGGCTGCCCATGATTTGTCTGCAAGTGTTTTTTTGTTCGTTTGTTTTTGTTTTGTTTTTTTTTTTATGAAATTAAGTCTCTGTCTAACTCTGATTAAGTCTTAAAAGTTCTGATAGTACTAAGATCAGGAAAAATTAATGTTATTAGTGCTTTGCAAATGAGGAAACTCAAGATAAAAAGTTTTCTCTTGAATACTAATCTTATTAGAAAGGCAAACTCATACATGAACAAAAGTTAGACTAGGGGAGAGCTATCAAGGCAACTGATTGAGCAAGAGTCCAGAAAAGGTAAAGTCAGTTAGAGCAGAACAGAACTAAATGTTCAAGTTATTCTACCATAGCAAAAATTTCTACTAGAAACAGCTAAATTAATAGAAGTGATAACCCCAGCTGACAATTTGAGAAAGTCCTTTATTACCACCTCTCTTGCAATTTAATTAAACAAAGAAAGACCCATATTATTAGGTTAGTTTTGGCCAGCTGATTTCAAAGACAGATTATTTTTGAGAGCCATTGACAGTTGAATGTTATTGAAATTTGTTTAGAGTATAGACTAAGAACTTGCTTGGCCAGGAAAAATAAACCTAGAGGCTCATTCCAGCTCAGTCACTTATTAGCTCTGTGTCTTTGGGCAACTACACCCAAAGCTTCCATTGTTTGAGTCATAAAATACAGATTTCACTGAGCTGCCTAAAGATGAAATGAGAACAAAAGTAGGAAAGCTTTGCGAGCTACAGTGCACTGCAAAGTGTAAAGTTGTTATTGCTGATGGGCCAAGACTCTGATCCCTTTCAGGCAAGTCTTAATGACAAGAAGAAAGCCAGGTAGTGCCAATTTTGAGATAAGTCCTATGTAACAGGAATAATCCGTAAATATTAATAAATTATTTTTAGAAATTGTTAGAGTGTTTTCTGAGACATCCTCTCAATTAAACTCACAGCTGCAGTACTGAAAGTTAATTGTATTTGGAAGAGAATTTACATATGAGGGAGCCAAAAAGAGAGATGAAGAATGTAAAGAGCGTCTCAAATCACTGATCTGTGGTTGTCCTATGCAGTGTAGTCTCTAAAAAACAAGTTACCTTTAATGTCTGGTTCCAAGTTAAATCAGGCAGAGTTTTCAATTTAGAACTAAATGGCAGACACCATATTTAGATGTAGAAACTTAAATTAAACTTAATTTAATTTAATAAGATAGTTTTAAGTAGAAAAAAAATCAAAAGAGTCTGGATTAAATGTTGTCTCTGTTAAATCATTTTACTAGTACTTACAGTTATTTACTATAATTCCCACACATTGACTATACTTCAAAATTTACATGATTCATCTTAATCTAGAATAAAGTAAAATAGGCCCGCTGCTCTAATTCATAGTTAACAAACAACTTTGTTATTCCACTGGACCACTGATTCACAAAGACCAGGGTTGACAAAAGAAAACAGCAAATAGAAGAAAGTTAACTAAAGAAAGAGCTATACTGCCTAAACGAAAGGCCAAAGCTACTAAGAAGAATTACCTATCAATCACATTCAGAAAACTTAAGTGATTCTTGGCTACTCTTTTTATATAGATTGGCTTCTAGACCTGCTGGTTGAATACTGACTAACACCTGGGACTCATTTTTGACTTATTAAACAGGTGCTCCACTTTTAATTTTTGGCTCAGAGCTATTCCTATTAGAAAATCGTAGCCACAAATTGCTACTGTGGAAAAAAACTGATGAAATCCTAATAAAGCTTGTAGTTTAATAGTATTATACCCATGTTGATTTCTTAGTTTTGATAAATGTAAGTAGTTATATAAGAAGTTAACATTATAAACAGAGTGAATAAAGAAGAGGATCAAATGACCTACATAGAAGATGGAGAAGCCAAGGACACTCAATCAGAATGGCAAGAAAAAAGCCAAGACTATAATAATAATTTAAGGAGCCTATAGGACACTATTAAAAGTAAAAATATCCATGTCATAGGGGTACCAGAAAAAAAAAAGACATTGAAGAGATATTTGAAGAAATAATGATGGGAAACTTCCCTAACCTGGTGAAGGAAATAGACATTCAACTCCAGGAAGCTCAGAGAGTCACAAAAACCAGGAACCCAAAAAGGCCCACACCAAGATACATTATAACTAAAATGCCAAAGATTAAATATAAAGAGAGAATCTTAAATGTAGCAAAAGAAAAGCAGTTAGTTATCTAGAAGGGAGCACTCATAAGATGGGCAGCTGATTTCTCAAAAGAAACCAAGTAAGACAGAAAGGCTTGGCACAAAATATTTGACGTGATGAAAACCCAGGATCTACAACCAAGAATACTTTATCCAGCAAAGCTCTCATTTAGAGTCAAATGACAGATAAAGAGCTTCCCAGACAAAAATAAGCTAAAGGAATTTATCACCACCAAACCAGTATTACAGAAAATGTTGGAGGGACTTCTTTAAGAAGAAAAAACATGTATCAAAAATGGGAATAAGAATGGCAATAACTACATTCTTATCAACAAGTACCTCAAATGGAAAAGAATTAAGTGTTCCAATCAAAAGAAAGTGGCTGAATGGATAAGAAAACAAGACCCCTACATATGCTGCCTACAAGAGACTCACTTCAGATTAAAAGATACACAGAGACTTAAAAAGAAGGGGATGGAAAAAGATATTGCCTTGATGGACCTAGAGGATATTGTGCTGAATGAAATGGGTCAGATAGAGAAAGACAAATATCGCATGATTTCACGTACATATGTAATTTAAAAAACATAAACATCAACAAGAAAAGTGAAAATAAATTCATAGATACGGAGAATATTTTCAGGGCTACTAGATGGAAAGGGAATTGGGGGAGATGAAAAATAAGGCAAAAAGATTAAGAAGTACAAATAGTTGCAGAATAGACATGGAGATGTAGAGTGTAGCATGGGGGAGATGGTTAATAATGTAATAAATATGTAAGGGGTAAGAGGAGTACTAGATTTAGTGGGGTGAATATTTTGTGAGTTATGTGGATCTCAGATATCTGTGCTGTACAACTGATACTGGTATATTATTGTATGCCAACTATAATTAAAAAAAACTCATTGAATTGTACAATGTAACTACAAGCAATGAATTGTCTATTATATTTTAATAAAGCTGAGAAAAAAAGGTAAAATTTTTTAAAAAGTTAACATTAGGGGTAGCTAGGTAAAGAGTATACAGGAAAGCTGTGTTATTTTTTCAACACTTCTCTAAATCTAAAGTTATTTTTTTAAAAAAAATATTACCCAAAAAAGCTTTCTGTTTAACAGCATTGTGATTCACAAGGTGATGGTTGGCCTCTGACAGCTGAATATGACCTTTCTCTGTCACCTGCACAGCCTCTATAGTCAATTCAGGAATATACAGCAGCATCCAACCCAAACCACATTCATACCCTGAAAAAATAACTTCTTTGATGAAGAGGAGGAATATTTCTAGGATCGGAGCTCTGTCTGTGATAGGAGAGGAACAAAGATCTCTGAGGGACTTGTCACTTCCTGTCTTACCTCCACTTTCCTCCAACATCAGATGGATTCTGGAGTCCACCTAGAGGGCCTCAGAAAGAATATGACTGTCAGAGAAACCATTACTACTGGACAGACTGTTAGCACTTTCTAATTCTCTTGCAAATGTTCCTTTCAAGAAAGCTTATCTGCTAGTCTATCGGTGTGTGGGACAAATGCCGTCAGTTTAATCTGTAGGCAGTTTTCCACTGACACATGTTGGAAATCTGTTTTAATGGCTGGAGTTTCTGCTTAGGCAGACCTAGGTGTGCTTAGCAATATCTTTTATATCCTTGTATTGAAGCAGCCCTACTGAGGATTCAGAATGATAACATAACAAGGGTATCCCTATAAAAGACCTTTCTGGGTATTTTACTAGGTGGGGGTATTTTGTGCCAGATGACTTTCAGCGAATTACTTCCTTAAGATGGTAGATTATTTATCCTCTCTTTGTTGTCACATTTCTGCCTTAATTTGGAGATGTATTAAAGATAACATCCTCTGCTCCCCTTCCTCAATATATTCTGTAGCTTTTCTTAATATTCAAAGGAACTTTAAAGCTTGTTGGTTAAGCTTTATTTATTTGCAAACTCCATTACTAAGCTGTCCAGTGACTCAGTGAAAACTTTCTACTGAAAAGGTAAATATCTCAGACTAAACCAATCAAGTGTTCTCAATCTATCAATAACTTAATATCATTTTTATCCATCATATATAGATGGAAAAAAGATAATATAAAGATAAATTGAATAGGAAAAAGAGGGCAAGCTAATGTTTTGTATTGTTCACTGTAAGGTGCAAGGGTCACTGAGAAAATAATGAAAAATGAGACAAGCTCCTGTCTTCCTTGAGCTTGCTTGTAGGAGAGAGAAAAATCAATTAAACATGGAAATCAGTAAAATAATTATAACTTGTCATAGCTGCTAAACTGGAGACCAATAAGGGTCTAAGACAGAGAAGAAGGTGGAAGGAAAGGGAAATCTACCTTGGAATGGGCTTTCAAGGGAGGCTCCTCTAGAAAAATGACATTTGAGCTGAGACCTAAAGAAAGAAGGAAATAGCTCCACAAAGATTAGAAAGGAAGAGCACTGCAATAGCTTATGTAAATCCCTAAGATGGGAAAACTGGATATATTGGAGCAAGTGAAATGCATGGAGCTGCAGCCCACCAACCTGGGGGAAGTGGTCCATGATGGAGTTGGAAAGATAAGCAAGGACAAGTGATGCAGAGCCTTGCAAGTCATGGGATGGAGGTTGGTTTTTATTCCAGGTACAGAGAGAAGCCAAGAAAGAGCTTTAAGCTAAGGGATGACATGATCTATTTTGGACTTTAAGAAGATTAATTTTGCTGCTACTTGGAATGATGCACTGAAGCTGATCCAAAGTGGACCAACAAAGCCAGTTTGAGACTGTTGCAGTGCTCCATACCTAAACTAGAATGGTGCCAAAGGTGAGTGACAAAAGAGGGCAGATTCAAGATATGTCTTAGAGATAGAAAGTACTAGACTCTCCTGTGGATTAGATATATGGAATAGGGGAAAGAAGGACACTAAAATAACTCTTGATTTTCACTTGATTAATAGGGTCAATTGAGTTATCATTACAAAGTAAAGTTTTTAAGAATTGGATTTTATTTTTTCAAGAGATCATAATCTCAACTCTAAAAAATAAAGGTTTGTCTTTGGGTTTCAAACTTTGATATGCATTAGAATCCCTTGTAGGCTCCTTTCTTTGCTTAAAATACAGATGCCTTGGCCCCAACCTAGCCCTACTGAATCAGAATAGAAGGACATAAGACCAACATCTGCTTTTCTAACAAGCCCTCCAAGGTTCTTATGTACAAGATTGAGACTCACTGGTCTAAAGAGAAAAACATAAGCTTCACAAACACAACAATATTTTTAAGGGATAGATAATAGAATCAGATTAACCTACAAGTTTATTAAAGCCACTATTTCTGGTTAACATAAAAATGGTATTCAGATAACAATGAAAAAAAAAACTCTTGAATATTCTAACAAAATGTATTTCTAAAAGATAACGTAGATGACTGAGGAGAAGGAAGGCGAGTAGCAGTTTCTAAAGGAAAATCATCTACTTCTATGATTCTCTGTCTAGACTGATTTGTTTCATATTAGTAAGAATGCAGCAGATAGTATAATAATTATAATAACACGCACATATACACAATAATTTGGTTAGCCAGTAACAGATATTTCTGATATCACTATCACTAGAGTTTATACAACTCTAAAGTGTTTTTGATATTAATAAAATAATAACAAATTCAATAAATATTCACAGAGAAACACTACAGTAGGTACCATGAAATGTTATGGAGTATGTATGGGTGGG
>NW_006440820.1:470722-479772 GCF_000325575.1 Pteropus alecto
ACTGAGGCCTTACAAGACCAATGTGAGACTAAATTTCTTATGTCCATTTTAGTGATGAGCAAAATCAAAGCAGGAACATTATGTGCTGCACCTGTGTCATACTGCCTGTCTGTGCTTTCTTCTTTGCTCTACACGGCCCACAAGGAATTTACAAACTAATGAGGGTATTCTTAGCACAGAAATATATATTTATATTTATGCCACAAAGTTTTATAACGACTATAAAATATATAAACAAATTTCTGAAACAGTCCCAATTCTATGGGTGCATTGGTAGAGAAAATCAAGGTATGCATTCATCCCTCAAAATTTTCAGCTAATCTTTGATAGAAAAGTAGAACTGTGAATTTCTGAAAGCCTAAATATTTCTTCCTTCTAACATTTGGACTTATTATCAAGTCCACCAAGAAAAAAATGTGACTTTGGCATTACCACAAGATAGGCAGGGCATTGTAACAAGAAATGCATATAGTACTACATTGTGTTGTAAAGTAAGCCTGCTACAGAGCTGTGGATCAATTTTGCTGCAAGTACTGAATCTTTGAGATTCCCTGAAGATTGACTTAAGCTTACTATTAAATTAAATAAACACATTTTTTTCCATGGGAAAGGAGAGGTATTTGTTATACCTCTCCTTTCCTATGGAGAAAGGAGGTATTTGTTATATACATTTTACGTTAAATATAAATTTGAGGAGCAATGATAAGGCATTAAATCCATATGAGGTTTTTGCCTCTGATGAAGCATTGACTCCCTTAGCTATACCATTCATCATTCAAATGCAGAAAGGGTAAAGCAAAGTATTCCAAGCTTTTTTAATATGAAAGTGACATAGCCTTATGAAAATTAAACAATTTTAAATTCAGAGTTTCTTGTAATTCTTTCCGCAAATCTAGAAATGTTGATTCTTTATGCTCTACAAACTGTTGGTTTCTTTACTCTCTGTTGTCACAAGATAAAGTCAGACTTTTGGAAAGAAACGAGGGACTCCCTTTTCATGAATATTAATTATATAAGAACCCCTCACCCTTATCTATCATCATAGTAGATTATTGTATTAGTTACCTATGGCTGGGTAACAACTTAACTCAAAATTTGGCGGCTTAAAACAACAAATATTTATCTAACAGTTTCTGTGGTTCAACAATTTGAGAGTGGCTTAGTGGGTGGTTCTGATTCAGGATCTGCCATGAGGTCATAATCAAGACGATGGCAATGGCAATAAAATTTTCCCTTAAGATAGATTTTTTTTTATTATTAAAGAGATTTTTTTTTAATTTTCTGCAGATCCCAAGAATTTTGTTTATATTATTTTAATACTTTATTGCTTAAATTTGTGCAAATATTGAACTAAACATAAACTCTTTATGTGTATAATAAAACTAGGGGAAAAAAAGATGTGATTCAGGTGTCTTCCACAAGGTTATAAAGATGTTGGCCAAAGCTCAAGTCATCTTACACTCAATGAGAAAAAAAGCCTGAGGCTGGAAGATCCAACTCCAAGATCACTCACATTTGCCAGAGGCCTCAGTTCTTCATGAGGTAGGTCCTACCATAGAGCTGCTTGATGGTGGCCATCATCACTATCAGGTAAGCTATCCCACAACACCCAGAGGTTATGGAAGAGAAAAGTTCACATACCAAATTATGATGCAAATAACAAACAGTTTATTAAATCAATTTAAAACACAGTGAGAAACAAGAGGGAGAAGATGGGACAGTTTAATACACTTAGGATAGCATATAAGCAGGTAGAAGGACCACATGCCTGAATCCTTCGAATGTTCTTTTCTCTCTCCCTCTCTTCCCTGCCACATCAATGCCCCCACTTATATTGTAGTTATAAAACTACTTACTGTGTGTTCTCAGCCAACAAATGGAAGATTCCTAAGACTAGTGGCATAAAATTGCTCTGTGGAAGAGATGCAGGGACAAACACACCTGAGCACAGATGTACTTTGTCAATAAGCCTGCTAAACAGCTGTGAGATTCATTTGTTTTTCTTGAGAAGAGCACATAAGATGCCATAATTTTACCCTACAAATGTCATCATTGGCTGGCGAATTTAGGAGTGACATAGCCAGGGGTAGCACGATCATGATTTGCTCTTGGCTTTCTATCACTTTATATCTATAAGAACACTCTTGTCTGTTCTATTATATATTCAACTTATTTAACTAATAACATATCTTTTAAGTTATTACCTTACTATCTAAGTTTAAAATTTATTATATATTCTGCTTGTCCAATAAGCTATGTTCTTACTCATTATCTATACTAAACACATCTTTTGAATCTTGCCTTTATTATATAAGATTCTAGCTTACTTAATATTTATGGTTAACACTTCTTATGACTTTCATCTATCCCATTGAATTTTCTTTTATATATCAGAATTGAATTATTGAATTATAGCAGAAATATAAAGTATAGCAATGATATTCTCAAATATTAACAAAAAACCACACTTTACACTGTCTCTAAATGCAAAGACAGCCTTTTTCTAATTTGGGGGAATAGTTTTTCAATATGTACTTGGATTGTATGATCTCTAAAATAAACGAACATTAGCATTTAAAAGAAGTGATTAGATCACTGAGTCACAGAGCTGCATGGCTGGCATCTCTCTTGGGCAATAGTAGAACTCAAACCGAATACACACACACCTTACCCCCATTACTACCTGCTAAACAACCAGTGACAAACATCAAGGTCTACCCAGATAAATGCAGGAGACTTAGTGATGACTTCAGGAACCAGACAGGGTCCAGAGAGCCTCTTGCAGGTTAAGCCCTCTGGAAGCAGATGCTATGGTAAAGTTTGGGGTACAAAATGTTTATTAGAGATCTACATGTTTGAAGGAGAAGGAACAGAGGAATAAGCTGAACTACAGTGTAGTTCCAATACAACCTAGTTCAATCCAATGGAGATCTCAGAAGATAGAATTGTCTATCAAAGTTGTCTCCCATCAGTTCAAAATAGGAAGGCCTTTATACCTCAATCATTGGATGTGTGCTAACCCAGGAGGTGTGACCTCCATCAAGGCTGCTCTCTGTAGATGAGGCAGACCTTGAAGGCACTGACAGCTGGAAGCTGCCTGCTGACTGCACTCTTCATAGCTAGGTCACAAATCTTTCCTTGAAGAAGGGTCTAGGTCATGTATCTCTGTGTTGAACAAAGAGCCAGATAGATCTTTTCCTGTAGGATAGGATATGGTTTTCCTGACAAGGAAGAGAAAGTATTCAGATTGAGAGATTTGAAAGGATTCTTGAGAAGAAGAAGCCAAACCTAAGAGTAGAAAAGCCCATTAGGAGTTAGGGGAAGCTGACGAAGGGCGGCCTTCTCCAAGGGAAAACCTATGTCTCTGAGTGAATCTCTTGGGAGATGGAAAGAAAAAAAATTTAAATGCAGCAAAAACTTTAATTTCTATCTCCACTCTCTGTTCCTCTTTGTAAAAATGTTTCATCCCTTTAGGGACAGGATAGCGAGAGGATATCTCTCATATCTCTGAGAAAGAACATAGTGGTGATTTCTGGCCCTAAAAATCTTCCTAGAGGCTGCAGTAAGCACCAAGCCCCTATGAAAAAATGTTCTGGAGAGAACATATGCAGAGAATAAGACCAAATCTTTTGGCCATATTTATAGGTAATCAAATGATACATCTTAAGAAAGAAAGGAGAGACCCCAGCAAACTCCTGGTTTACTTACAAACTTCCCACATTATTGAGTATAAAGTAGTTTTTTTCTGAAATGTTTGCTTAAGAACCATAATATAATTCTAACCTAATTTCTGAAATTTTCAGTTCAGTCACAGCTTCCTATTAATGGTAAGTGGATTAGTGAGGAAAGAATAACAAATAAACCCTAAAATCTCAGTGGCTACATGCCCAATCACCCAAGACATAGAAACTCCACCATCTTGAAGCTATACCATTCCAAAAACATGTCCTCAAACTACTTCCATAGGCAACTTATCCAGAATCCATTCACACAGTTGCAACCTCAATGCAATGGAATTTGGGGATTATAACCTTCCTATGTATTCAGATAGTGGAATATAAAATAGGATTTGGTGAGCACATAGCAACACCTCTGACAAATGAGGAACAGCTAGCTGTCTGGTTCTGCAGAAAAGCCTGATGAATCTTAAAACCCACTTCTCAGTTTCTCTTACTATTATCTAGGTTAAATAATCCCAAGTTAAGAACAACATACTGGCAATATGAAACAACTGCTTTTGGGTAGCGGGTATTAAATTATACTTTTGAGACAAATGGAAACTAGAGATTATTTCTTTAGCTTATCTATAAACCAATTGTTGGGGTTCACTGAATTGCCAAAGCCATCCTGAGAAAAAAGAACAAGGCTGGAGGGATCACTCTTTCTGACTTCAAATTATACTGCAAAGCAACAATAATCAAAATGGCATGGTATTGGCAGCAAAACAGACATACGGACCAATGGAACAGAATCGAGAGTCCAGAAATAAACCCATGTTTATATGGACAAATAATTTTTGACAAAAGAGTCAAAAACATACAGTGGAGAAAGGAAATCCTCTTCAATAAATGATGCTGGGAAAACTGGAAAGCCACCTGCAAAAAAATGAAACCAGACTGCTGTCTATCACCACACACCGAAATTAACTCAGAATGGATAACAGAACTGAATATAAGACCTGAAACAATAAAGTGCATATAAGAAAACACAGGAACTAAATTCAAGGATCTTGGACCTAGAGAGGATTTTATGAATTTGACCTCAAAGACAAGGGAAGTAAAAGCTAAAGGAAATGAATGGGACTACATCAAATTAAAAAGTTTCTGCACAGCAAAAGAAACTGTCAACAAGGTAAAGAGGCAACTATCTGAATGGGAAATATATTTGCAAGCAATATCTCCGATAAGGGCCTAATAACCAAAATATACAAATAACTGATACAACTCCATAACAACAACAACAAAAATGATCCAATCAAAAAGTGGGCAGAGGGTCTGAATAGACACTTCTTGCAAGACATACCAATGGCCAATAAATATATGAAAGGATGCTCATCATCCTTTAGGGAAATGCAAATCAAAACCACAATGCGATCTCATCTCACACCTGTTAGAATACCTGTTATCAACAGGACAAGTATGGAATATTACACAGCCATAAGAAGAAATGAAATAAGGCCATTTGCGACAACATGGATGGACCTCAAGATAATAATGCTAAGTGAAATAAGCCAGACAGAAAAAGTTGAAAACCACATGATATCATTTCTATGTGGAATATAAATCTAAAAGCAACAAATGAACAGGATAAACAGAGACTCATGGACATGAACAATAGATTAGTGGTTACTGGAGGTTAGGGGTGGAGGTGGGAGCGGGGAGGTAGATGGAGTAAAAGGGGTCAAATATGCGGTGACATTAAAGAATTTTAAAAAATTATTGAGGTATAAAAATGATAAGTACAACTGAAAAACTGTTAATATGTTCAGGTTCAAATAATATTTTAGAAATAATTTTCACAATTTTAAGAAAACCAGAATCAAAAAAAAAAAAAAAAAAAGAAAACCAGATTTTTAATAGAGGACTGGTGGTCTGTCAAACACCATGGAGTGAGATAAGCATTCTTCTATTTTCTCCTTCAGAAAGTAAGATAAGGTGGCTTTTGTGGATCATTTCTTTTAAAAGTATGAATAAACAAAATGTGTCCTGAACACTCATGCTATTTAAACCTATAGATAATAATGGCGCCTAAATATATTTTATTCATTCTATCTCTTTCTCAGTTCAATGAAATCATGATAGATAGGTACGGCAAATTGCCTTCTTGAAATGAGTAGATGATTTACTTTCACTCTAAAAATACTTATTTAACATAAATCAAATATGAGGAGGTTTCATGCAGAGATATAACAGTGATTTATACAGAAAAATTCCCTGCCTGCTTAAAGTTTACATTCCAATGGGTAGAAATAATTCAATAAAATAATGTCTCCAAAGATTGTAACTGCTATAGAGAAAAATAGAGCAAGGAAGAAAAATGAGAGTTGAGATGGGAGTTTCATTGCTCAAAGAACTAATTGATAATTAGGATCTGTATGAATAAAAGAAAAAAAAGTAAAGGGCTTCAGGTGAGATTATTCCTGATGCTCCCAAGGTGAACAGATAGTGAAGGTAAGGCTGTGATAGGGGAAGAAAGGTTGGAGATGGAGATTTTGCCAGAAACACATAGAACTCTAGTCTCCTTTTCATTTCTACCAATGGTGATGTGGAAACTGAGGAATAGATTATGATAATGAGAGAACATAGAGCTCTGACACTCCTTCTGTACTCTTGCTCTCCATTGATTTCCCTGTTTTTATCATGGAACTGTGAATTCCTTGAAAGTATGAACTGTACCTAGTGCCTATTTGGATTCAATAAATGTTAGATGAGTTAATTTCTATAAGGTGAATTTTTAAATGCTATGGTATTTTTTTTATTAGATAGCAATATATAGGAGTGGTTTGGTGATTGTGGTGGCTTTATATTGAACCAACTTAGCTGGGTTGCACTTCGTTTTCCAGAATTCCTTTTTGTTGTCTGTTTTCAGTTAGGGTCAGCCACAAAAGAAACTCTTGGGAAATCTAGAGTACAGAGGGAAGCAGTGGCTATTTTGTAGCTTGCACAGGTTGCTGATCTTCTGACTCACTTATGGTGTGAGACAGTAGCTGGACCTGCAACTCTTCTACATTTCCCTGGATTCTCCTTCAACTTCTTTAATTCCTGAGGCAGGTGTATGTGTGTTTAACCACATGGTGAAGCAGAACACCCATACCACTAAGGTTAGAGGCAACAAAAACCGACATGGATTTATTTCAGTCTGTACTTGTGTCATTCCAGCCTGTATTTTCTCTTCCCCACTTCACAATGATCTTCCCTTCCTGACTGCCTGCCCTGTGGACTTCACAGTCTAGCATCAGATACAAAGATTTAAACACACACACACACACACACACACACACACACACACACACACACACACACACCCCTCCATTCCTGTGATTCTGCCTCTCTAGTTAAACCATAATTAAATGAATACAAATATTTTCATTATGAATATCCTCAGAGAGTCAAGAGAAAATATTGCACCTGTAAGAAAAGATTACAATACTATAACAGAAAGAACATTCAGAAAACAACAATCAAGTCCATCCATGTTATTGTAAATGGTAAGATTTCATTCTTTTTTATGGCCAAGTAATATTGCACTGTATATATATATATTGTTATTATATACTTTTTCATAGTATTCTTGCCTGACCCTTTGTATTTCTGCAATATCAGTCATAATTTCCCCTCTTTCATCACTGATTTTGTTTATTTCTGTCCTTTCTCTTTTTTCTTTAATGAGTCTAGCCAGGGAGGGGTTGGTCGATTTTATTAACCTTCTCAAAGAATTGGCTCCTTGTTGTATTTATTTTTCCTATTGTTTTTTGTTTGTTTGTTTGTTTGTTTTATTTTGTTTTTAATTTCATTTATTTCTGCTCTAATATTGAAGATTTCTTTCCTTCTGCTGACTTTAGGCCTCATTTGTTCTTCCTTTTCTAGTTTTTTTAAGATGAAGTGTTAGGTTGTTTATTTGGGCTCATTCTTGTTTTTGGAGTTAGGCCTGTAATGGTATGAACTTTCCTCTTATGTCTGCTTTTTCCATGTCCGGAATGTTTTGATTTTTTGTACTATCATTATCATTCATTTCTATGTATCTCTTGATTTCTATTTTTATTTCCTCATGACCCAGTTACTCTTCAGTAGTGTGTTGTTTAATCTCCATGTATTTGTGGTTCTTTCTGCTTTCTTTTTACTGTTGATCTCTAGTTTCAAAGCACTATGATCAGAGAATAAGGTTGGTATGATTTTAACCCTCTTATATTTGTTGAGGCTATTTCTGTGTCCCAGTATGTGGTCAATCCTTGAGAATGTTCTATGTGCACTGGAGAAGAATGTATAAGCAGCTGTTTTGGGATGGAAGGCTCAGTAAACGTCAATTATGTCTAGTTGGTCTAATGTGTCGTTATAGGATGTTATTTCCTTATTGATTTTCTATTTGGATGATCTTTCCATATCTGACAGTGTGGTATTTAGGTCCCCTACTATGATAGTGTTTTGGTCTGTTTCTCCTTTTAGTTCTGTTAGTAATTGCTTTACACATTTCGGGGCTCCATGATTGGAAGCATAGATATTAATAAGTATTATGTCTTCTTGGTGCATGATTCCCTTTATCATTATGAAGTATCCCTCAGTATCTTTCTTTACCTTTTTTATTTTGAAGTATATTTCATCTGATATTAGCACCACTAGTTCTGCTTTTCTCTGAATGCCATTTGCTTGAAATATCATTTTCTACTCTTTCACTTTGAGTCTGTATTTGTCTCTGGAGCTGAGATGTGTCTCCTGGAGGCAGCATATGATTGGGTTTGGTTTTTTGATCCATTCTGCAACTCTGTGCCTTTTTATTGGTGAGTTCTGTCCATGTACATGTAGGGTTACTGAAATATGAGGTTTTCTTATAGCCATTTCATCTTTTGCTTTCTGGTAGCTTGGTGTTTCCATTACTTCATTGTCCTTGTGTTTTCTTTATTTTGCTTGGCTTTTGTGGGTTTTCCCTCTGGTTCTTCTTGTTTTGTTATATACTTCAGTTCTGAATCTTCTTGTGTGGTTACCATTACGAATATGTAAAGGAGATAGATAGACAGATAGATAGATAGATAGATAGATAGATAGATAGATAGATAGATATAAATAGATAGATATAGATAGACACACACACACACACACACACACACACACACACACACACACACACACACACACACACACACTACAATTTCTTCATCTATTCATCTGTCATTGAACATTTAGGTTGCTTCCATGTCTTGTAAATAACTATTGTAAATAACAGTGCTATGAACGTGGCAGTGTAGATACCTTTTCGACATAGTATTTTTTTTCATATCCTTTGGATATATACTCAGATCATACGGTAGTTTTATTTTTAATTGTTTGAGGAATCTC
>NW_006440820.1:480311-497658 GCF_000325575.1 Pteropus alecto
ATTGATTTGAGTTGTTTTGCATCTCATTGAGTTTTTTCAGGAGTACCATCCTGAATTCTCTGTCATTTAATTTGCATATTTCTATGTCTATAAGCTTATTTTCTGGAGATTTTTCTCTTTCTTTCTGAGATGCCTTGTCACCTTAGTTGTTCATGATGTTTAATGGACTATTTCTCCGCCTGGGCATTAATGGAAGTGTATTCTGTTTTTTGTTTTTGTTTTTTTTCCAGAAAGAAGATTTATTATATAAAGGTCTCTCTTTAGCCTGCTGCAAAGAAGGTCTTTTTCTTTTGGTTTCCAGTAGGTGGTGTCTAATTCTCTTGGATCCCTGCTTTATATAAAGCCTAAATATCTTTTTTATTTTCTTATAGATATTTAATCACACTTGCTACTCTCAGTTTCATTCCCTGTCAGCGTTAGCAACAGTTTCGGTAGCTTTTGCTCAGATTCCCCTGGGGCTCCGCAGTGATAGGTCTCGGAGGGTATGGAGGGAGGAGCCCTCTGGGTTGGGATTTGGGGGCTGAGGTTTAGTCTCAGGTTTTTGCAACCGGGGTCGGTAAAAATCAACTGTTGTTTCTCTGTAGTCCAGTCCCGCTTCTCTGCTTTCTGCCCTGATGACTAGGCCTTGCTGCCAGCTGCTAGGAGTTTCGGCACTTCAAGGCAGGCTGATCAGGGAAGTCGCTGCACTTTATCCCCTCCCCTTGCTCCTGCAGGTAGCTCCAGAGGCTGTGAGAGGGTAGCTTTTTTATTTCTCCGAGTCCACCACCCGAAACCTGATGTTCTGACCTGTGATAGCTCTTATGCACAGATCCCATGCTCAGATGTGCTGGTGTGCAGTTTGGGTGTTTTTTATTGAGTTTTAGATGTTCAGCTTATTTTTGTTTCAGAGGGAGAGATCTGAAGACGTCTCTCAGTACGCCATGTTTCCCACTTCCCCCTATACTTTTTACTCACACCAGAAAAACCTTTTCTCCACAGATCATTCACTCATTCACTAAACAAACATTGAGCACCTACTATATGTAAGTTCCTTATGCTAGTTGTTAGGATTATGACAACAAAATAGAAAGTTTCTGCTCTTATGAAACTTACATTGTATAGAGGGACATATGTAATTAAACAAATGGCTGTAGTAAAATAGTGTGTCATTAGTGAAGGAAAATTAAGGAAACATATGACAGGGAGACCTAAACTAGTGAGGGAAATCAGGGAAAGCTTCCTGTAGGAAGTGTTTTTTCAGCCTGGTCAGAGATGATGCCACAAATTAAGATAAGGAGGAGGGGAAAAATCATGGCAGGGAAAATGGAGAATTTTATTCTAGACCTATTGAGCGAGCTTATGATACCTACACACAATTTATAATATTTTGGTGGCAGTCAGATGAATCTTGGTTAGAGCTCACGTAAGATATCTGACTTGAGAGTCTTCACTCTGTGGCTGGTAAAGGAAGCCAGAGGAGTAAATGAGCTCACCCAGTCAGAGGGTATGGAGTAAAAGAGAGGAAGAGAAGATGCCTAGGGCAATATCATGAAAGACAAAAACATCCATAAACAGGTAGAAAAAAAGTCAGAGAGAGTAAAGAGAGAGACAGACCAACAGACAGACAGACAGAGACAGAGAGAGGCAGATACAGAGACAGAGAGACAGAGAGACAGAGCTGTCAGAAAAGTAAATAGAAATCCAAGAGTGTGGTGCTCCAGAAGTGAAGAGAAGAGTGCTTCACAGAGAGAAGGAACACAGAGCACTAAAATGACAACTGAGAAATGTTTATCAGATTAGCAATAAGCAGCTTATTGATAATTTTGCCAAAACCAGTTTAAACAGAGTGATAAGGACAGAATACAGTTTGCTAAAGAGTAGGAACTGAATTAAGAGAAACATCAGGGATAGGCAACTCATTCTAGAAGTTTATCTGTGAAAGAGAGACGAGGAAGCTAAGAGTGAGAGAGCAAGAAAATGAGAATTAAACGAATAACCAATAGGTACAGCGGAGCTAGACAAAAAGGTTTTTCTTTTTCTTTTCCTTTTGTCTTTTTAATGGGAGAAATTAGCACATTTATAGTTTGATGGAAAGTAAAATATATAAAAGAAGGGGTTAAAATTTAAAAAAAAAGGAGAGAGAGGCGTAGAAAGAAGGGACAGAGGGAATGAAAAGAGTTAGAAATAATGAATACTAAAGATAAGATCCAGAGTATAGGTTCTCCTGCAGCTGGAAGGAATGAGGAAAAGACTGGTATGGATGTTGATAAAGGATTGTAGGTTTAATTGCAGAGAGTTAAGAGGACTTTGTTATTTGGTTACTCAGGCCATATAAGATTTTTAAAACATTAGAAGGTGTGGCTTTATTAGGGGTAAGTACATTGATAGCAATAAAAGTAATAGTTAATCTTAAAGGATATTCAATTCATTTGTTTTTTCAACAAGCATTCACCTAGTGCTGTAATAGTTTTTATGAGGATACTTCAATGAAAAAGACGTTGTCTTAATTTTATGAACAGGTGAAAAAAAACAAACTTTCCTCTCAGTAAATGGTGGCTCTACTATTCCACCATTCATCTAGCTGCTTCTAGGAGTAACTTAGGCATCAACCTTAACTCATTTCCTTCACTTATCTACCACTACCTCCATCCCCACAGCATGAGAGAACACACACACACACACACACACACACAATGCAACACACACACACACACACCCCATATCTAACTCACTGGGAAGCCTTATAAATTCAACTTTCAAAACAGGTCTGGAATCTGACTGCTATTTCCATCTCCACTGCCTCAACCTGATCCAAGCCACTAACCCTTTTTGCCTGGACTACTGAAGTAGCTTTGGTGAAATAATAAAAATTCAACTGAGTAAATTTTAAAGATCTTATTGGCTTTATTCAGTTATTCGTGAATCGAGAAGCATCCCATCAAGCAGATAAAAAGGAACTCTCAAGAGCTATACAAGACAAGAGATTTTACAGGCAGAAGGGAGCAGGAAACAGGAAGTTGTAAAAGGCAAAAAGTGGATTAGTTATTGCAAGGTTACTTTCCTTATAAGGGATGGCAGGTATTTCCTTATAGGGGATACCTTATAGATATCAGGCAGATTACCTAACTAATGACCAGGAAATTTGTGATTGGCTGGTTTAAGATTCCATTTGTGGGGAAGGCTGAAACTGAAATTGAATTTGGTGATATGGGGCTTAGCAGAAGTGACTCCATTTTGAGCCTGTTGTCTACTCTTCACATGTAAGTGAAATCATGATATTCGTCTTTCTCTGTCAGATTCACTCAGCACAATAACCTCTACATCCATCCATGTTGTTGAAGATGGCAAGATTTTGTTCATTTTTATGGTTGAGTAATTTTCCATTATATATATGTACCACCTCTTCTTTACTCATTCATCTATTGATAGACACTAAGGTTGCTTCCATATCTTAACTATTGTAAATAATGTTGCAATAAACATATGGATGCACATGTCCTTTGTGTTTTGGGTTTCCTTGGATAAATACCCACAACTGAGATTACTGGGTCCTTCTTTGTCTCTCATTATAGGCTTTGTTTTAAAGTCTATTTTGTCTGGTATATGTATGAGTACTTCAACTTTTTATTTGTTTTTTTTCCATTTTCATGAGAAATCTTTTTCTATGCTTTTACTTTCAGTTTATGTGTATCTTTTTATCTGAAGTGTGTCTCTTATAGGTAGCATGTGTAAGAGTTTTGTTTTCTTATCCATTCAGCCATCAGTATTTCTATTGAAGCATTTAATCCACTTACATTTAAAGTAATTGTTGCTAGATGTGTAGTGTTTGCCATTTTATTATTCACATTCTTGATTTTTTTTCTTCTTTTTAAATAAATCCCTTTAATATTTATTGTTATACTGGTTTGGTGATGATGAGATCCTTTAGCTTTTTCTTGGCTGAGAAGCTCTTTATCTGTCCTTCAATTCTAAATGATAGCTTTGCCAGGTAGAGTAATCTTGGTTGTAGGTCCTTGCTTTTCATGACTTTGAATAGTTCATACCAATCTCTCTGGCCTGCAAATTTTCTGTTGAGAATTCAGCTGGCAGTCTTATGGGTGCCTCCTTGTAGATAACAAACTGCTTTTTTAATGCTGTTTTTAAGATTCTCTCTGTGTTTTTACAATTTGGAATTTTAATAACTATGTGTCTTGGTACAGACCTCTTTGGGGACCCCTCTGAGCCTCCTGGGGTTGTACGTCTATTTCCTTTCCCTGGTTAGGGAAGTTTTCCATCATTATTTCTTGCAATAGGTTTTCAATTCCTTGTTATCTCTCCTCTCCTTCTGGTACCACTATGATGCAAATGTTGGTATGTTTGATGTTGTCCCAGAGGGTCCTTAAACTAGCCCCATATTCACATTTTTTCTTAGTTTTGCTGCTCTAATTGGGTGTTTTCTGCTATCTCATTTTCCAAATTGCTGATTTAATCCTCTTCTTCATCCAATCTACTGTTATTTCCTCTAATGTATTCTTCATTTCGGTTATTGTAATCTCCATTTCTGACTGGTTCTCTTTTGTGTTTCCTATCTCTATTTTTATGTTTTCTATTTCTTTGTTGAAGTTCTCCCTGAGTTCATTGAACATCTTTATAACCAATGTTTTGAACTCTGCATACAATAGTTGCTTGTCTCCATTATGTTTACTTATTTTTTTGGCGGGGGGGCGCTGGGAGCTTTGTTCTGTTCTTTGATTTGAGATATATTTCTTTGTCTCCTCATTTTGGCAACTTCCCTGCTTTTCTTTCTGTGTATTAGGTAGGAGTGCTATGTCTCCCTGTCTTGGTAGAGTGGCTTTAAGTAGGTGTTCTGAGGGTCCCAGTGATTCAATCTTCCTGGTCACCTGAGCTGGGTATTCCAAATGTGTCCTTCGCATGGGTTGTGTGTTGTAGTTGAGCCTAGGTTGTTGTTGGCATGTCAGTGGAAGGGATTGACCCTCAGGCTGATTGGTTGTGAGAACTGACCATGACATAAGTGGAAGAGCTACTGTGTAGGGGTTGATCTTACAGAGCGTGATTTGCTTTAAAGGGTTTCCGGTGCCTGCTCAGTCTGCCCTTTGGGCGTGTCATTTGTGGAGGTGGTTAGGTGGTGCTCTGGTGTGGTCTGAAGCTGGCCACCAGATGTGTTGGTTCTGGAGCATTTTCAGGGAGAGGTGGCGCTCTGGTTCAGGCCAGCATCAGCCCCTGCCTATGTCCTGCTTCGTGCCACTCGTTATAAACTACAAAGTGATGTGAAGATGCTTCCCACTTCTTCTGGGATTGTAGGTGCCTGGGAGAGGCTAAGCTGCAAACCGAGGCTGGCTGCCACTAGTGCCAAGCTTGAGACTGCTTAGCAAGAGGTACAGGGCATGCCAAGGCCAGATGCTGCTTGTTTGGTTATTTTGAACCTTTGAGAGATTTTTAGAAAAGTCCGAAGCATGAGCTAAGATAGGTAGTTTGTATGTTAAAGCCACCAGAAGTAGCTTTGGAAGGCCTGCAAGTTTGGTGGCGTGGGGTCTCAAGAAATCACCAGGGCAGAGTGAACAATGTTAGCTAGGGTGATGAAGACTCAGATACAGCTCTTGTCTAAGTCTGCATACTGGGTCTGAGGAGATCTCAACAAAGGAACAATGGCTTCTGCCAGCACTTCTGTCTAGGAGAAAGCTGTCCCACTGACCCTTATCCTGAAGACAGACAATTCAGTTCTTCCTCATATGTTCTTGGTACCTTTTGAGCTGATGCCTCAGCTCTGGAGCTCAGAGTGAGTGAGTCTGTCAGTGAGTAAGTCTCTGAACTGGACCTTTAAGAGAAATGCCTGGTACTCCAGTAGCCCTCAATCCTACTCAGCCACAATCTTCACTGGTTTTCATAGCCAGAACTTGTGGGAACTTCTCTTCCAGGCACTGGAATCCTGGGCTGGGGAGCCCAGTGTGAGGTGGGGATCCCTTGCTCCTCAGGGAGACCTCTGCAGAGGAGATATTCCTCCTGATTTTTAACCATCACACATGGTTGTGAGACAAGCCTGTTTTGCGTCTCTGTCCCTTCCTATCAGTCTTGAGGTAGCTTCTTCTGTGTTTCCTTAGTTATAGGACTTCTGTTTAGCTAGACTCCAGGTCATTCTCACTGATGGTTGTTCTGTAGTTTAGTTATAATTTTAAGGTCCTCATGGGAGGAGACAACCACAGCATTTCCTAACTTTGTCATCTTAACTAGAAGCTGGAAAAAAATTTTTAATTATCTTATTATATCACAGATGTATATTGGAAGGATTTCTGTGGACACGGGTGTTCAGCACTTGTAGCAAGAGCTGTTAGCTTCAGAAGAGGCTTCCAATCAAGATGGAAGAGTGGATAAATGCTGTGCTTGTCTCCTCTCACCACCACATGAAACAAATGAAAGCAATGAGGCTGACTTGTGTACACTTACCAATCCAAACTGTTCTGAAGACTTTTCACCGTCATGTAATGGATTCTGGTGACTGATAACAAATGTCAGGTCAATTTCAAGTCACACCTTTTCTTTTCCAGCTCACTACATTTAGAATGGTATATTTACCATGTATATACACTGTGATTATCACCTCATTTTTGAAATATTTTTAATGGACTCCAGCAAAAAAAAAAAAAAAATAGAACAAAAAGTAAACATAGCTCCAAAGTGTTGTTTATCAGTAAGTCATACTAATGCAGCTGACTATTAATCAGGGTCCTGATAAGAAACACATGGCAAATTGCTGGGATTTTTAAATAAATTATCTTAAGAAGGGAATATTTACAAAGGCATGGGTTAGGTTAAAGGAACAAATAAGAGATGCAAAAGCAAGCAGGGTCTAGCAATGGTGGAAAGTTATTACTTGGCCTGACAAAGCGTGGGAAGAAAATGATGTCAGGAGATCCTGGCTGAGAGCTGGAGCTGTGGAAGATGGCAGAATAGATGCTAGAAAGAGACAACCATGGCAATGACCTTATCTGCATGGATGTAGTGGGGGAGAGATGTTGATGGTGATGGCATAATCGCTATGACCTTTCTCTCTTCCTTTACAGTCTCTTACCAAACCCCATCCTCATAGCACAACCCACCCAAAAACTAAAGGCAGGGATGCCAAGGCCATGTATTGCATGGGGGTCAGAGCAGAGAAGCGTGGAAAATCAATGTAGAGGAACAAGAAATTGAGAATAAACAGCACATGCCCTCAGCCCTTTTGAACAGTTTTTTATACAAACAGAAGTCGAAGAAATTGAAAGTAGTTATTTGGTTTATAATTCAAGCCCCTCTTAAGATGATGCTTTTAAGGAAGATCTTGTTTGCATGGCTTTCTGGGTTCCATATTGATCAAACTATGTAGATAATTCTTTGTTTACCTTACCATTTTACTTTGCCTTCCTGGTCCCAGTCAGTGAGAATGCCTGGAGCTACATCTCTTAAGTGAGTCTGATTTGAGCTTAATTGTTTATCTGCTCAAAGGAGAGTACTGCCTGTTTTTTTAATCATTCTTGTTTGTCAAATCTGCCTTGAAATATTGAAAGTTAGAGGGATGATTTAAAGAAGAACCTGGACTTCAAGTTGCCTAGAGCCACATGAATCAGAGGGTTCTCCAGCTCTATTTAGGTGAAGAGCAAACATGTTTATAAATGCCAGACATGGCCCCTGTAGGGGCTATTAATACAGACAGCCAGAGCCAGCATTAAAAAATTATCCAAAGGGCTTGATTTAATATCATTGCTGACTAGAAGTTTTGGAAAGAAATGATGTTGATATGCTTAGAAAGCTTTACCTTTCTCTGATCCTCTGTTACTGCATGCAAGAACCTTTTTAAAGGGACCAGCAGCTCCTGTGTGTCTGAGTATAGAAACTTGAGCTTTCGCCATTGAGCAACTGGGATGATGCCATTCCCATTTCACTGCTCTATATCCAGTGCCTTGCTCTGAACTTAAGTCACCTGTTACATATTAGGTAACTCAACCATATACATTTGTATTTCTTCATGTATATGAGAGACTCTTCTGAGAATTTAATTAGGTCCACATATACCACAACTCAGTGATACTATCACTGGTTATCATTATGAAAATTAGTGTTGTTTCTTCCCACAATGAAATTATATTTCAAAATATTATCCTGGTTGTGTTCTTTTTTCCCGCTGATTGCTATTTGCTTTCACTGGTACACTGAGGGCCAATTTCATCTTTCCAGTCAATCTACATCGAAGATGAAATAAAGGTAAAAAAAAAAATATTCAAAAAAATTTTTAACTTTTTTTCAACTGAAGAATCTCAGAAACGTGTGTGCCAGCTTTTCCTCTCAGAGATTACATAAGACAGAGCCTAGGTAGAGTGGAATGAGATGGCAAAGGTGACTCAAATGGAAAATGAGTGACAGAGAAATGTGAGAAATTAATTTTCTGTCACAATAATCAGAGAGCTAAGTAAAAGAGACACCCCCATTCTCCTACCCTGCCAACTCATAACCTGTGAACAAATCACTTTGAATATTTTGTGCCAATCTCTTCTGGCTTCAAAAGAAAATATAGGCAGTAAACTCTCTGAAATTGCTCTTAGTAATATGTTTTCTGATACGTCGTCTTGGGCAAAGGAAAAAAATAAAAAATAAACAAATGAGACTATATCAAACTAAAAAGTTTTTGCACAACAAAGGAAACTATCAACAAAACAGAACAACTTACTGAATGGGGCAAGACAGTCGCCAATGATACATTTGACAAAAGGTTAATATCCAAAACATATAAAGAACTCATGTAACTTAACACCAAAAAACTAATAATCCAATTAAAAATGGGCAGAGGACCCAAATAGACATCTCTCTAAAGAGGACATACAGATGGCCAATAGACTCATGCTCAATATCACTAATCATCAGAGAAATGCAAATTAAAACCACAATGACTTATTGCCTCACACCTGTCAGAATAGCCATCATCAACGAATCAACAAACGTGTTGGCAAGGATGTGGAGAAAAGGGAATCTTCATGCACTTTTGGTGTAATCGTAAATTGGTACAGCCACTATGGGAAACAATATGGAGTTTCCTCAAAAAATTAAAAATAGAACTTCTATATGACCCAGCTATTCCACTTCTGGGTATTTACCCAAAAACAAAACAAAATACTAATATGAAAAGATGTACACATCCTTATCTTCATTACAGCATTATTTACAATAGCCAAGATATAAAAGCAACCTAAGTGCCCATTAATAGACAATTAGATAAAGAAGAAGTGGTACATATATACAATGGAATATTACTTGGCCATAAAAAAGAATGAAATCTCACCATTTGTAACAACATAGATGGATCTAGAAGGTATTATGCTAAATGAAAGAAGTCAGACAGAGGAAGACAAATACTGTATGATCTCACTTATATGTGAGTATAAACAGTATAAACAACAAAAAAAGAGGGGGTGGGTCAAGATGGTGGATGAAGTAAAAGCAAAGTTTGCTTCCTCTCAGATCTGCAGTAAAATTACAGCCAAATTATAAAATAATCAACATGGAGAATCACCTGAAGTCCAGCTGATCATAACACCTACATCTGATGACATAAAGAAGCAGCCACATCGAGCAGGTAGGAGAGGCAAAGTCATGAATTGAGCTGATCCTACACCTAAGGATGGCAGTGAAGCACTGAGAGGGAGAGCAGAGCTGCAGAGTCACCCTTGAAGGAGAGAGGGGTCCTAGCCCCATTTGGAGGCTCCCCAACATAGGGTTCCAGCCCAGGAAAGAAGAGTTCCCAAAAAATCTAACTGTGAGATGGAAGGAGAATGAAATCACAGACGCCTCTTTAAAGAGCCCATGCACACACTCTCTCACCCACAAACCCCCACCCAGAACACTGGTGGTGAAACAGAGCCTCGGGCAAGATTCATAGAGGGAAGGACACCGGCAGTGGAATGAGAACTCAGGAAAGCTTCATACAGGGAAGGATTCCATTACCTGGCACCAGAACAGGGCTGGATAGGCAGCTGCCATTGTGCCTTGTAGGGGGCACCCTTACAGACCAGAGGCAGTCTACAGACCAGCTCCAGCTTAGCTGTGCTGACCCCTCCTTCCTCACAGCCAATTCTGAAGCTGCATTGACCTGAGGAGATTGGCCTGCCCTACTCAAACCGTGGGTTGCCTAGGGTGGCTTATCACTAGGCAGCTGCACGGTCCTGCCAAACATTTGGTGCAGGCAGCAGACCTCAGCCAGCACTGTGAACACATTTCAAGGACAGTTTCAGGCAGATCACTGCTGCCAACATTAGCTTGGATGGATCGTGGGGATCTGTGGGCCAGTCCCAGACAGCAGCTGGTCTTGCTGTGATCTGTGACTTTTGTGGGAACACGCAGGCGGACAGAAAAGTTGTAGCAAGACTGAGGCCGTATTGGCCTGACGGCCATTATGTCTTTAAAATCCTTCCCCACCCAACCAACAAATGGCCTGGGTGCTCTGTTAATAAGCAGCCCATTGACAAGCAACCACCCCTGCCCTGCCCCCTTTCTGGGGCTGCACATTCCATGCAGGCAACAAACTGACTAGCGTAGTATGCTCATTGCTGTGAAGTCAGTTGCAGGCAGACCACTGCTGCCTGCAAGAACTGCAATATCGCTTGGAGAGAGTACAGAGGTCTGTGGGACAGACAGCCTTAGACAGCAGCTGGTCTCATGTGATAGGTGACTACAGTGGGAATGCATGGGCACAGAAGTTGCAGCAAAATTGAGGCTGTATTCACCTAATGGCCCTTGTATACCTGAGATCATCTCCACCGAATCCATGCAGGCAACAGACTCTGGCTACAGCGGTGTATGCATTATGGTGAAATCAGTTGCAGGCCACAAATAGCCCACAGCCCATTAACAGGAGCTTACCCCACCCTGCTCTTCTCTGGGGTTGTACATTCTGCACAGGCAACAGACCTCAGGTAACTCAGTGTGCTCATTGTGGGGAAATCATTTGTTGGCAAACCAATAAATTGTGCTGCCTGCACAAGCTGCAATATCTCTTGGGGAGAAGGATCGCAGGGGTCTGTGGGACTGCCCCAGATGGCAGCTGGTCTCACTGTAGTCTGTGACTACTGAAAGAATGTGCGGACGCAGAAGTTGCAGCAAAACAGGCTGTACTGGCCTGACGGCCCTTGCCTCCCTGAAACCTGCCCCACCCAATCCACAAAGTTCCCACAGCCAGCTGACAGGCAGCCACCTCTGCCCAGCTCCTATCGAGGATTGTGCATTCTGCACAGGGAACAGATCTCAGCTAGTGCATGGAGCAAAGTTCAGGGAAAATTGTCACGGGCAGATCACTGCTGCCAGCACGAGATACAATATCGCTTGGGCAGATCGCAGGGGGTTGTGGGCCCATCCTGGATAGCAATACGTCTCACAATGATATGTGACCTTTATGGGAGCCCATGGTCCCAGAGCTGGCAGCAAATCTGATGCTATATAGGCCTGATATCCCCGTGTCTCACTGAGACGCTGCCCCACCTAACCCACAAATTACATGTGGCAACCCTCTTCTCAGGCAACCCAGTCCCATCCAGTGCTTTCCTTGGGACATGAATTCAACAGCAAACAACAGCCCTCAGTTTGGGCAACCCATAAGTGCACAAAACCATGCCCATGAGCTTCAGTAATTCTTGATCAGATCTCAGGTTTGCAGGCCCAAAGTAGGCAGTGGCTGGCCTTTCTGAGATCTGAGACTTGTACAGGAAACCACAGAGACAGTGCTGCCATATAAACAGACACTGCAGTGGCAGGGGGAATGTGCTCAATATATCTAGATGACTCCCAGGATCCCTGCACCACCCAACATGCATATCACCCAGAGGCTGTTCCAGTTGTGGAATCTTATGGGAAAATGACAGGCAGCCTCAGGCCTTGAGGAGCATTGGTCCTCCTGCCAAACTGCCCCAGGCCTGGTACTAGGGGTAACCAGACTGCAGCCAACAGTGTTGTCTCTTCTGCTTACCTATAGATGCAGCATAGGCAGCAACCATCTGTGGATCACTTTGTAGCTCTCACGAAGTAGCCTTGAACAATCAAAGACAGTGGCTGACTATGGCCTACTGGGGAGCCCCTCCAAAGGGGCCACAGAATCAGCACACCCGAAGGCTAGCACTAGACCACAACAGAGCAACTCCTGACTAGTCCCATGAGCAGTACACAGAAAAGGTGGTTTCAACAAGTACGCAAGCCTGCTAGGGCAAATCTCACTCTGTGAGGTCAGCCCCGACACAGCAACACTTACTCTGTGGGTGCAGTCAATTCCCACAGTTAGTCAACCCAAGCATTAATCCCATCCATTAATGTACTAATACCAATAAATACTTAGCTACGACAGAAGATCACACAGAATACACACAGAGATCACGTCCAGAGCACCCAGCAAAGGTGATGAGGGAGAGTATGCCACTGGACCATACAGGACACCTTCCACAGAAGGCCATCTGGTCAAGACTGTGAGATGAAACAAATATTACTAGCACATAGAAATGAACACAAAGAGGCTAACAAAATGAGAAAACAGAGAAATCTGCCACAAATAAAACAACAAGAAAACACTCCAGAAAAAGATAAATGAAATGGAGGAAAGCAATCTACCAGAGGCAGAGTTCAAAATAATGGTTATAAGGAGGCTCAATGAACTTAGGGAGAGAATGGAAGGGCACAATGAGAACCTCAAGAGATAGATAGTAAGCATAAAAAAAAGGTCATAGAAACCATATAAAAAAGAACCAGACAGAAATGAAGGATACAGCAACTGAAATGGAGAATACACTAGAAGGATTCAACAGTAGATTGGATGAAGCAGATCAAATCAACAAACTGGAAGACAAGGTAGCAGGAAACACCCAATCAGAACAACAAAAAGAAAAAAGAATTTTAAGAAAGGAGAATAGTTTAAGATGTATATATTACCACAATAAAAAAATAATAGAAAAAAAAAAGGATAGTTTAAGAGACCTCTGGGACAACATGAAGTGTAACAATATCTGTATCATACGAGTACCTGAAGAAGAAGAGAGAGAGCAAGGGATTGAGAATCTATTTGAAGAAATAATGACAGAAAATTTTCCTAACTTGGCAAAGAAATTAGACATACAAGTTCATGAAGCACAAAGAGTCCCAAATAAGAGGAATTCAAACAGACCCACACCAAAACACATCATACTGAAAATGCCAAAGGTCAAAGAAAAGGAAAAAATCTTAAAAGCAGCAAGAGAAAGGCAGCTAGTAACTTACGAGGGTACCCCCATAAGAATGTCTGCTGATTTTTCAACAGAAACTTTGCAGGCCCAAAGGAACTAGCAAGAAGTATTCAAAATTATGAAAAACAAGAATCTACACTGCAAATACTCTACCCGGCAAGGCTTTCAATTAAAATGGAAGGTTAGATAAAGAGTTTAACAGACAGTGAAAAGCTTAAAAAATCCATCACCAACAAGGTATGTTAAAGGAAATTCTGAAAAAAAAAATGGAAGGCGAAAAAGACAAATATATATGAATAATAAAATGGCTGTAACTATGTACCTATCAATAATCACTTTAAATGTAGATAGATTAATCACTCCAATCAAAAGACCTAAGGTAGCTGAATGCAGAAAAAACATTCAACAAAATCCAGCATCCATTTATAATAAAAACTCTCAGCAAAGTGGGAATAGAGGAGACATACTTCAACATAATAAAGGCATATATGACAAATGTATAGCTAACATCAACTCAATGGGGAAAGGTTAAAAGCATTTTCCTTAAGATCAGGAACAAGGTAAAGATGACCACTTTCACCACTTTTGTTCAACATTATATTGGAAGTCCTGGCCACAACAATCAGATAAGAAAGAGAAATAAAAGGTATCCAAATTAGAAAGGAAGACATAAAAGTGTCATTATTTGCAGATGACATGATACTAAAAACAAAGAACCGTAAAAAGCCCACTAAAAAACTATTAGAACTGATCAATGAATTCAGTAAAATAGCAGGTTACAAAATAAATATTCAGAAGTCAGTAACATTTTTATACACCAATCATGAACTTTCATAAAGAGAAATTAAGAAAACAATCCCATTTAAAATTGCATCGAAAGCTATAAAATACCTGGGAATCAAATTAACCAAGGAGGTAAAAGACTTGTTCTCAGAAAATTATAAGTCATTTGAAAAAAAAAAAAATTGAAGAAGAAACAAATAAATGGAAGCATACACCGTGCTCATGGGTAGGAAGAATCAACATCATTAAAATGGCCACACTACTCAAAGTAATCTATAAATTCAGTACAATCCCTATCAAAATACCAATGGCATTTTCTAGAAAGCTAGAACAAATAATCCTAAAATTAATATAAAACCAGAAAAGACCCCAAACAGCCATGGCAATCTTCAGAAAGAAGAACAAAATTGGAAGGATTACACTACCTGATATCAAACTATACAACAAGGCTACAGTAATAAAAACAACATGATACTGGCATAAAAACAGTTACATTGATCAATGGACCAGAATAGAGAGACCAGAAATAAATCCACATCTATACACTCATTTAATATATGACAAAAGAGGCAAAAATGTACAATGAGGTAAAGACATTCTCTTCAATAAATGATGTTGGGAAAATTGGACAGATACATGCAAAAAATGAAACTGGACACCCTTCTTACCGTATATACAACAATAAACTCAAAATGGATTAAAGACTTAAATATAAGACCCAAAACCACAAAACTTCTAAAAAGAAACATAGGCAGTAATCTCTCTGATATTGCTACTAGTAAAATCTTTTCAGATATATCTCCTTAGGCAAGGGATACAAAAGAAAAAAAAATAAGCAAATGGGATTACATCAAACTAAAAAGTTTTTGCACAGCAAAGGACACCATCAACAAAATGAAAAGACAACTGACTGAATGGGAGAAGACATTCACTTATGATACATCTGATAAGGGGTTAATATCCAATATATATAACTCAACAACAACAAAAAAACAATCCAATTAAAAAATGGGCAGAAAGACTGAACAGATACTTCTCCAAAGAGGAAATACAGGTGGCCAATAGACATATGAATAGATGCACAAGGTCACTAATCATCAGAGAAATGCAATTTAAAACCACAAGGAGATATCACCTCACACCTGTCAGAATGGCTATCATCAATAAATCAAAGAACAAGTGTTAGTGGGATTGCAAATTAGCATGGCCACTATGGAAAACAGTCTGGAGTTTCCTCAAAAAATTAAAAATATATCTACATTTTTGCTCAGCACTTGCACTTCTAGGTATTTATCCAAAGAAAACCAAGACACTAATTCATAAGATCTATGCATCCTTCTGTTCACTGCAGCACTATTTACAGTAGCCAAGATATGGAAGCAAACTAAATGCCCATCAAGAAGCTATGGTTCATATATACAATGGAATATTACTAAGCCACACAAAAAAAATGAAGTCCTACCATTTGCAACATTATGGATGGACGTATAGGCTATTATGCTGAGCAAAATAAGTGAGACAAAGATAAATACTTTACAATTTCACTTATATGCAGAATCTAAGGAACAAAAAGAGCAAACTAATCGAAAACAGACTCATTAATATTAAGGACAATCTGGTGACAGCCAGATGGGACATGGGGGCAGGGAGAAAGCAGCGAAGGGTTAAAGAAGTACAAATTAGTAGTTGATAGATGGTCACAGGGATGGGGAACACAGCATAGGGATTGCAATCAGCAGTAATGTAATGGCTATGTGTAGAACCAGAGGGAAGTTAGACTAATCAGGGGATCTTTTTATAAATGCTATAAATGCCTAACCAATGTACTGTATACTTGAAATAAATAATAAAATAAAGTAAATAAAAATAAAATAAACTTTTACAAGTTAAAAAAAGAGAGAGAGGAACAAACTCATAGACGCAGAGAACAATTTGATGGTTGCCATATGGGAAGGAGGTTGGGTGGCAGGGTGAAAAAGGTGAAGGGATTAATAAGCATATATTGGTAGTTATGAAATAGTCATAGGGATGTAAAGTACAGCATAGGGAATGTAATCTATAATATGGTAATAACTATGTATAGTGCCAGGTGGGTCCTTGACTAGTAAGGGAGATTAATTAATAAATTATGTCAAGGCCTAACCACTATGCTGTACACCTGAAACAAATATAAAATAATATTGAATCTCCAATATAACATCGGAGGTCTTAGTGAGTGCAATCAGGCAAGAGAAAGATATAAAAGACATCCAAACAGGAAACTAAGAAGTCAAACTGTCACTATTTGCAGATGACATGATTCTCTATATAGAAAACTCTGAAGACTCCACAAGAACACTACTAGAAACAATAAGCAAATACAGTCAAGTTTCTGGATACAAAATCAATGTTCAAAAATCCATAGTGATCCTATACTCTAATAATGAAGTGTCAGAAAAGAAGTGGAAAAAAATAATTCCTTTTGCAATTGCAACAAAAAGAATAAACATCTAGGAATAAATCTAATGAAACATATGAAGGACCTATATAATGAAAACTACAAGATTCTATTAAAATAAATTGAAGAAGATACAAAGAAATCGGAAGATATTCCATGTTCTTGGAATGAAAGAATCAACATAGTTAAAATTACCTTATTACCTAAAGCATTATACAGATTCAATGCAATCCCCATCAAAATCCCATTGGCATTTTTTAAAGAAATAGAACAAAAAATCATCAGATTTGTATGGAAGCACAGAAGACCCCAAATTGCCAAAGCTATCCTGAGAAAAAAGAATGAGGCTGGAGGCATCAATCTGCCCAACTTCAAATTATACTACAAAGTGACAATAATAAAAACGGCATGGTATTGGCAGAGAAACAGACATACAGACCAGTGGAACAGAATAGAGAGTCCAGAAGTAAACCCATCTTTATATGGGGAAATAATTTTTGACAAAAGCCAAAAACATAGAGTGGAGAAAAAAAAGCCTCTTCAATAAATGGCACTGGGACAACTGGTAAGCCACTTGCAAAAGAATGAAACTAGACTGTCGTCTAACATCACACACAAAAATTAACCCAAAATGGATTAAGGACCTGAATATAAGATCTGAAATAATAAAATGCATAGAAGAAAACATAGGAACTAAACTTAAGGACCTTGGACTTAAAGAGGATTTTATGAATTTGATATCAAAGACAAGAGAAGTAAAAGCAAAAATAAACTAAAAAGCTTCTGCACAGCAAAAAAAAACATCATCCACAAGGTAAAGAGACAACCATCGAAATGAGAAAATATATTTGCAAGCAATGTCTCCAAATAGGGCCTAATATCCAAAATATACAAAGAACTCATACAACTCAATAACAAAAAATCA
>NW_006440820.1:498069-520544 GCF_000325575.1 Pteropus alecto
TACTGCCATTTGCGGAAATATGGATAGCCCTC
Source organism: Pteropus alecto (assembly GCF_000325575.1). Lineage (NCBI taxonomy): Eukaryota > Metazoa > Chordata > Mammalia > Chiroptera > Pteropodidae > Pteropus > Pteropus alecto. The sequence continues at coordinate 498,102 of NW_006440820.1, forward strand.
GAGATAATCATGCTAAGCAAAATAAACCAGACAGAAAAAGTTGAAAACCACCTGATATCATTCATATGTGGGATATAAACCTAAAAGCAACAAACGAACAGGACAAACAAACAGAGACTCATGGACATGGACAATAGACCTGTGGTTACCAGAGTGTAGAGGGGAGGGGCGAGGTTGGAGGTAGATGGGTAAAAGGGGTAATATATGTGGCGATAGTAAGGAATCTAACTATGGGAAGTGAACATACAATGTAAATATATATATATGTCTTACTTTTAAAATATACAGCTGTAACTTACTGGATTTCATTAACCAATGTCTCCTTAAAAAGTTAATTAATTAATTTAAAAATAATAATAATATTGGATCGCAACTGTAATTTATGAATAAAAAATGGGAGAAAGGTGAAGGAGAGTAAGAGGTTTAAATTTTCTGGTATAAAACAAGTCACGGGGATGTGTTGTACATCCTAGGGAATATAGTCAATAATATCGTAATAGCATTGTACAATCTCTGATAGTTGCTTGTCATATCATGATAACTTCTTTGGGTGTATAAATATTGAATAACTATGGTGTACAACTGAAACTAATATAATATTGTATGTTAGCTATATTTTCACAAAAAAATGTTTTATATAAAAGAAGTGGTGCATATATAAAATGGAATATTACTCAGCCATAAAAAATAATGAAATCTTGCCATCTGCAATAACATAGATGGACCTAGAGGGTATTGTGCTGAGTGGAGTGAATCAGACAAAAGCAAATGTCATATGATTTCGATTATATATGGAATCTAGAGAACAGCATAAACAAACAGAAACAAACTCATAGGTACAGAGAGCATTTTGATTGTTGCCGGATTGGGGAGTGGAGAATGGATGAATGGGGAACAGGCTTAAGAGTTACAAAGTGGTAGTTACAAAATAGTCATCAGGAATGTAGAATATAGCATGAGGAATATAGTCGATATTGTAATAACTATGTAAGGTGTCAGATGGGTTCTGGATTTTTTAGGGTGATTATTTCATACGTTATATAACTATCTAATCACTGTGTACACCTGAAAGTAATATAATAGTGTATGTCAACTGTAATTAAAAAAAATAAAAATATAAAATTAAAAAAATAAATTTATCCTAGAAAAAAGAATAAGAAGATTTCCTGGGAGTTTCACATGACATTTCAAATTATATCTATTTGCCAGAACTTTTCAAACTTTGCAGCAAGGGATGCTGGGAAATTATAGTCTTTTTTCTGAGCAGCAGAAACTATGGGTTCTATTTTTAAGGAAGAAAGGGAAAGCAGGGACTGGGGAGTAACTGTCTCTTCCACAAATATAAATACTTGATCTTTCATTTTGTTAAAAACAGGACAACAGGCCCCAAATGGAGTCACTTAGGGTAAGCCCAAAGTCACCACACTGAGTCTTAATTACAGTTTTGGCTCTCCTAGAAATAAAATCTTTTTTAAAAATATATTTTTTAAACCAGTCAATCAGGAATTTCTTGATCAGCATTAGGTAATCTGCCTAACACACCCTTGTCATTCCCTAACTGACCTGCTTTTTTTACGATAACTTTCTTTTTTCTTCTCCCTTCTGCTTATAAAAATCTTTAATTTTTACAGCTCCTTTCTGTCTGCTAGATTGGATGCTTCCCAATTCATGTTATTGAATAAAGCCAAGAACATCTTTAAACTTTACTCAGTCGAATTTTGTTTTCTAACAAGTTACAATGGAGTAGGAGATGGGTAGATTAGAAGAAGAAAGACATTTAAAAAAAAAAACAGAAACAATGCATAACTTCTTGGCATTTTTGCTTTTTAAGATTGTAGTATACAAAAAATAAATTCAGTGTATGAGAAAAAAAGGTTAGAATATATTAAAAAAAAAATCAGTACTCCATAATGTGGCAACAGATATATGAACAGGCAATTTTAATATATTTATACCACTAGCAGTAGAAAATGTAATATCTACAGTAGGATCAGGTGATAGTCATTTTTTCATGATTGGAGCCTAGTCAAGAACTATCGTCAGGGCCAGCTTAATAATTCCCACATCTCAATGCAAAATGATAATGCAAAGCCCTTTCTTTTAAAAGGGCATCACTAACACTACATGTAAATAAAGTGACAAGGAACAGAGTAGATGCATTTTGTGCTTATTTCTTCAGTTCACATACATGCTCCATTGTCTCATTGGGCTTCACTTACAAAACACAAGTTTGAAGATAAAATTATTAAGAATTTCGAGAGTGACAACAATGCATTAAAACAAAGGCAGGCCATTTTGAACATGGGGCCCTGTGGAAATGCACAGGTCACATGCCCATGAAGCTAGCCCAGAACTGTGGAGTGTGGTTAGCTGACAGCCTCTAGCTGTGATTATCTTCAGGATCAGCCTCAGCTTTACAGCCAACTTCACAATGTTCTTGGTGGAGTGTAAGCCAATGATTAATCGAAGCAGTCTTCTTAGGGCAACCACCAGTGAATGATTGAGCAAGGTGCTGATACTCCGTGCTGGCCATTTCCACCCAACTCAGGGCTTGGGTCTCCGTTAAGGGTACCCTATGCTCGGAGCTCCCACTGGGAGGGCAGATGATGTATTCCCTCCTACTGGCTCCTGCCCAGTCCTGTTTCTGCCCTTTTCCTTTCATGGATGTTACTCCCAATAAAACTTTTGCATTCGTAGCTCCATCTCAGTGTCTGCATCCCTGAGAACCAAATCTGTGCCAGCTTTATTAGGAGATAATAATTTGGTCTAGAAAAGTGAATAGAGAATATCCAGGGAAACATTCATATAGAAGGACAATGAAGCCCAGGAAGCAGCAAAGTAAATAATTATGAAACATTGTGTCACTCTTGTTGGTGCATAGAATGTGTGTTTCAGGATGGGGGGAGGTAGAGTGGAGAGCTAAAGCAGGAAATTGACGTTAGCAATATAATTAACTAGACTACAGCTCTTACTTGGATTTTACCAAATAAGTATGTTAAAAATTGAAGTATTAGCATTTCAATCATGATATGTGTATAAATTAAGTGTAATTGCTAAGGGCTTATATGGACTATTATTCAGAAATAACTTCAATGATGCTGGTAAGCATGTATCTACCTACATAAGTACATTTCCTGGTCTTGATAATGTACTATAGTTAAGTAAGATGTTCCCATGGGGGGAAGCTGGGTGAGGGTACACTGGGCTTCTCTATACTATTATTGCGACGTCATGTCAGTCTATAATTATTTAAAAATAAAAACTTAAATTTTTAGCTGTTTTAGTGATTCTCCATCCTATACATTTTGCTTTATACAACTGAGACCACATACCAGTCTTATATCATAATTTCCCCATTCCATGAAAAAAAAAATCCTTATAAACATTTTTGAGGACTGTGTGATATCCAATGGTATATTTGTGACATATTCCTATTCATTTTCTTATCGTTGCATGTTTAGTTATTCTGAGCTGTAGGAGTTCTTTTTTGGAAAGAGTTATTATAAAAATGATTGAACATAAATCTTTTGTCTGTATTTCTATATTTATGAAAGATCCCCGAAAATAGAAATAATAGTAGTAGATATTATTAAGGCTTTTGACACACATTAGCAAATTATTTTTATATTAAGTTTGTACCAATCCACTCTCCCAAATTAGGTGCGAGAGAACCTTTCACTGCACTCTTAAATCATCATTTCTGAAAGAATTCATCAAGAGGCACTTCAAACAGCAGATTACTGAAGAATTTGGGAAGTGAAGATGAATATAAATTTTACTGTCCCCTTCAGATGTAGCACATACTACAGGATCACATCTAGAGATTTTGTTTTTGTCAACTAAATTTGTTATAGGCTATGAATAGCAAACAGTCAGAGACTGAGAGTGCTTGCAAGTTAAAATAAATTTATTAAAAGATACATAAATTCTGGATACTAGGCTTGAAAACAGCAAAGATAATGTTTTGTTGTGAAAACGAGGCATCTGATTCATAGTATTGCTTTAATTGAAGGCTACCTGTGCTGGATGTATCCAGTTACCTGCCTAGATCCATTTTCCACTTTTCTTCACACTGCTTTCTGCCATAAGAGGCTGTCCTCTATGGTCTGTAACAGGCCCCATATGCTCTGGCTTCTGGTTGAGTTAATCAAATGGGAAGTTCAATGGGGAGATAACAGAGCAAAGGGAGCAAGTTTAGGGTACTAATCCCATGGCTCCTACCCTGTGAGGTCTCCAGGGACTACTTGTGTCCCTCAGCCAGTGCTCACAGTCCTCCCCACATGACTTTGTCCTTCCAGATTCCAATTCTTCTAGTCCTATCTAAGGGTGGTAACAGCTCTGCTATTATTTCCTTAGGGGTGCTTCACTCTCCTTTGCAGTCTCCCTGCACTCTGCCCACACTTTAGTAAATATTCCAATTACTAATCCTTAATCAAATTATCCTAATTCGTGTGTGCCTTTTCTTCTGATGAGACCCTTCTTCAAAGAGTGGCTCGCTGGGGGTGCCTCCATAGCGTAGTGGTTAGCACGACTGCTTAGCATGCAGAAGGTCCTGGGTTCGCACCTCAGGTGAATCCAGGCGCTGGGCCCCCTGAGTGCACCGAGTGCACTGGGTGCGCCTGGCCCCCCGAGTGCACCAGGTGCGCCTGGCCGCGGGTGCACGCCAGGAGTGTGTGGGAGGGGACACCCACCTTCAGAGATCCAGTTCTTAAGGGGAATCTGCAACATCCATGAGTCAGGGATGTAAGTGGGGCTGGGAATTAAAGAGGAGGATAAAAAGAGTGGCTAGCTGTAGTAGCCCTGAGGGAGGTGGAGGCATCCTCTTACTTTCAGAGAAGTCATGGCCCCTGTGACTGTAGGGGCTGTGCTTCTGTTGAGAAGGATGCGTACTAGCTGGAGGAGAGTGAGCAGGTACAAGTTATGAGGCTGATTTGGCATCTGTCAATCTTGTATTAAGCAGTTTAGGAAGGTAACTACATCTACGGAGATGACACAAATATACTGTGAGTTTGTAGGCAATCAGCTGTCAAATGGTTCCTACAACTCACATGCAAATGCTCTGGAAAAGCGGGGGAAAGTCAGTGGAAAAATTTAGAAAGAATTTCCATGGACCCCAGTGACCTGAGGAGCTGAGGAAAGCACCTAAGCTGGCATATGATGGCATACAGAGAAACTGAACAGAGTGATCCATATGCATCTTCTCCCTGCTGAGATAAGCAAAATCAATGAATGAGCACACTGAGAACACCCAGGAGCAGTGCTGTGCCTAGCCATATTGGAACCTGAAGGCAAAATTTAAAAATCAGTTACTGATCTTGTCTTTATTTAACATTTTGATATTTCGTTCATCATGATTTTTTGCATTGATTTTGATTTCTTTAAATACTGGATTGAAATATTATTTATCTTGGTTACTCAGTGTTTGGTGCCCTTTAAACTTTGCACCTGAGAAAAGTGCTTTATTTGCCTCACCCTAGTTGGCCTGGTTATCTTTGACTCTTCTCTTTTCTTCATACCCCACACTCAATTCTGTTGGCTCTACTTTCCAAATATTTCCAGAATCTGATTACATCTGGCTACTTCTGATTCTACCACCCAGACTCAAGTCACTGTCATCTCTCATCTGGTGTTCTGGTTACTATTTATGCATAACACATTACCCCAATATGTATCAAACAGCAACCACGTTATTTTGCTCATAATTGTGTGGGTTGGGACTTCAAGGACTCAGCTGAGAAGTTCTTGCTTGGAGTCTCTCATACTGTAGTAGCCAAGTGTCAGCTGGAGCTATAGTCATCTGAAGGCTCAACTGGGCTGGCTGTTCAAGATGGCTCACTCATGAACCCAACAGTTGATGGTGGCTGTCAGCTGTGAGGTCACCTTGGGCTGTTGACTGGGGTTGGGTTGCCTAACACATAACCTCTCCGGCATGAGGATTTCGTTCAAACTTCTTACATGGTGGCCAACTTCCCCCAGAGCAAGTATCCCAAGAGAATCAGGTGGAAACTTAATAACCTTTTATAACCTAGCCTCAGAAATTATATAGAATCACTTCCACCAAACTCCGTTGGTTGAAGCAGTCCCAAGATCACCCAGATTAAGGGCAAGGGCCTTAATAATCTATTCACAAAGTAGCTAGGATTATCCTTCTAAAATGAAAGTCAAATTATTTTACTCTTCTACTCAAAACCTTGAATGGCTTCCCATCTCTCAGAAAAAAAAAATAATCAAGAATTCTTAGCATAGTCTACAAGGTCCTATAAGATCTGCCCACCCCTGTGCCACACTTATCTCCTACTACTTCACCCATTGCTCACTCCACTCCAACATTGTCGGTCTCCTTGCTGTTTCTCAAACAAGTCAAGCATATTTCTAGCTTCAGGTATTTGTACTTGCTCTTCTTTTGCCTGAAATGCTCTTATCCAGATATCTTCGTTACTCTGCTCCTCAATTCATTAATATCTCCACTCAAATGTCACCATATGAAAGAGGCCTTCCCTGACCACCTTATACAAAATAATAAAACCTACCCTATTGCTCTCCTTCCCCTTGCTCTGCTTGGTTTTTCTTCAGGGTAATTTTACCACCTACCATCCTATAGCCACTTATTTATTTATTGTGTCCTCTGCCCCCCATGACCCCATTAAAATCTAAGCTCTATGGGGGCAGAGACTTTATCTGTTCTGTCCTGATGTATGCATGTCATCTAGCACTATGGCTAGCACATAACAGGTGTTTGATAAATATTTCTTAAATAAATCAATGGTTGAAGATAGCCATGATTACTCTTGAATGAAATATATGTCATCATTTTTAATGATTAAGGTCACCCTTTTATGGATAAATCAAATGTATTTAATTAATATTCCCTATATTTGGGTTCTTCTCAATGTATCACTTGTATAACAGTTAACATGATTGTAGGTAAACCCTTATAATTATTTCTTTAGGATAACTCCCTCAAGTAGAAATACTAAGTGAAAGAGTATTCATATGTTAAGTTTTTTTTAATACATATGACCCTCAAATAGACTTGTGCAATTTACATTTCTATCAGAAATATGTGGAGGTACATTTTCCCCACAATCCCAGCTCAGTACTATTTCTTCATTTGTCTCCTTTAGACATTGTCTATTGACTTCCCTGTATTTTGGGTAAGGATTTAATTCAGTTACATCATTCCCACATTCTTGCCTCGCTATTATCACTACCATATTTTGTTGTCAGTTCATTAATTTAGTTCCTACTTAATATCTTTGAGTAATATACTTAAACCTTTATTTAAGTTTCTACCAATTTTCTGCAGTATCTTTTGACACTTGGTAAATATTGTGACACTTTCACATTTTCCTCTACTCCTTCCTCTCCATATCTTGTCAGCTGTTCCTTTATTTTTATATTGTCAAGATTGATAACATTTATATTATTTTCTATAACCATAACTAAATATTCTAAAAGTTGAAAAATCAATGAAATATTTACATAATAACATAGTTATGAGAATACTGTTAATTGTAGAGCTGAGTAGTATGGCAGCGTTTTCTTCTCTCTGGTTCCAAAGTAATGATCCCAAAGAAGAATTTGCCTAGTATCAAGGTCAAATGGATGTGTTTTTCTTAAATGCAACAAATTTCTAAGTAATGCCACAACTTTGTTTTTCTGTCTCTTTAATTGAGAGGATAATAATAGGCTTTTGTATCTCTAATGTCTTCCAATTTACTCATTCTATATCTCTTTAGGAATCCACTACATCCTTCTTAGAGCCTATCGAATTCTAATTTGGTTTATTTGCTTTCTAGACTACCAACCAGAAGTCACTGATATTTTACTGAATTTATAGTTTATACCTCACCATGGGATAGCCCTCTTTCTTAGTTTTCAGCCTTTTCTGGAGCACATCTTTTAAAAGTTTTCTTTCATAAAGAGAGGTAAACTTTCTTTTTTGCTCATATGATGAATTTCTTTTGCCTTTTTAACTGATTAATAACAGCTTGTTAAAGAGTTTTTGGCTTAAAATAATTTTTCCTCTGAACTGTTTTCTCCTCAACACAATATTGGAAATTTTTCAAACTTACGGAACATTTAAAAGAATGTTTTGATTGACTTGAATCCATCCTTCACCTAGGTTCACCAATCATTGTATTTGCATTTGTACTTCTTTTGTAGTATATTGTCACATTTTCATTATTTGTCTGTTTTTTTAATGAATTATTTGAAAATAAGTTAAAACACTCAACATTCACCTCAAAGAACTTCAACCAGTATCTCCTATGATTAAGAACATGCTTCCACATAACCATAGTACCATTATCGCATTTAAATTAACACTAACTGATAATGTCATCAAATATGCAGTCCGTATTTAAATTTTCTTAATTGTTATAATGTCTAAAGATTTTTTTATTCTCCAATCCAGAATCCAATCAGGATTCTCATACAGTGTTTGCTCATTATGTCTTTTTATTCTCTTAATCTTAAACAGTCCTCTTACTTTTTAGTTTTTTCTAAACATCGACATATTTTTAAGGATCCATACCAGTCGTTTTGTAAAATGTCACATACCTGGATTTGTCTGATTGTTTTGTAATGATTGGACTCAAGTTAGACATTTTTTTTAGTTATTTACATTTTTAATGACTTGTAGAAAAAAATTTTAAACTTTGAGAAAGTCTATTTTTTACAGTTTTTTAAATTATAGTTGGCATGCAATAATATACCAGTTTCAGTTGTACAGCACAGTGATCAGAGATCTACATAACTCACAAAATGATCACCCTCCTAAATCTAATACCTCTTCCCCCTTACATATTTATTACATTATTAACCATTTTCCTCATGCTACACTCTACATGTCCATGTCTATTCTGCAATTGTCCATTTGTACCTCTTAATCCCTTTGCCTTTTTTTGCCATCCCCTTCAATCCCTAGCCCATGTAGTAGCCCTGAAAAGATTCTCTGAATCTGAGTTTATTTATTTCACTCTTGTTGTTGTTGTTGTTGTTGTTGTTGTTGATTTTGTTCTTTAGATTTCACATGTATGTAAAATCATGCAATATTTGTTTTTATCTATCCAACCTATTTCATTCAGCTCATTACCCTCTAGGTTCATCAAGGCAATATCTTTTTCCATACCCTGCCTTTCAGTGTGTGTGTGTTCTTTATTGGAAGTGAGTTTCCTGTAGACAGCATATGTAGAGGTCTTCTTTTCTTATCCATTCAAACATTCTATCTTTTGGTTGGAGTACTTAATTCTTTTCCATTTGAGGTACTTGTTGATAGGAATGTAGTTATTACCATTCTTTATTCATGTTTTTGATACATGTTTTTTCTTCTTAAAGAAGATCCCTCCAACATTTCCTGTCATACTGGCTTGGTGTTGATGAATTCCTTTAGCTTATTTTCGTCTAGGAAGATCTTTATCTGCCCTTCGACTCTAAATGATAGCTTTGCTGGATAAAGTATTCTTGGATGTAGATCCTGGATTTTCATCACATCGAATATTTCATGCCAAGCCCTTCTGTCCTTCATGGTTTCTTTTGAGAAAGTATCTGCCAGTCTTATGGGTGCTCCCTTGTAAGTAACTAAATGCTTTCCTCTTGTTGCTTTTAAGATTCTGTCTTTGTATTTAATCTTTGGCATTTTAATTATGATGTATCTTGGTGTGGGCCTCTTTGGGCTCATCTTTTTTGAAGCTCTCAGAGATCCTGGGGTTGTATGTCTATTTCCTTCACCAAGTGAAGGAAGTTTTCCAAGATTATTTCTTCAAATAGCTCTTCAATGTCTTGTTTTCCTTCAGGTATCCCTATGATACAGATATTTTTACATTTAATAGTGTCCTATAGGCTTCTTAAATTATCAGTATAGTCTTGGTTTCTTTTTTCCTGCCATACTGATTGAGTGTCCTTGGCTCCCCTGTCCTCTATATTGGCTGTTCGATCCTCTTTTTTATTCCCTCTGTTTATTCCATTTAATATGCTCTTCATCTCAGATAATGTATTCTGATGGGTTCTCTGTTATAATTTCCATCTCCATTTTTATGTCTTTTATCCCTTTGTTAAAGTTCTCACTGAATTCATCTACATTTCCCCTAAGTTCACTGAGCATCTTTACAACCAGTGTTTTGAACTCTGCATCTATTAGATTGCTTGACTCCATTATTCCTGGATCTCTGTTCTGTTCTCTCATATGATTTCTGCTTATTTGTTTTCCCATTTTGCCTGTCTTCCTGTGTCGGTTTCTTTGTATTAAGCAACGCTCTTCAGTCTCCTGGTCTTATTAGTGCGGCTTTGTGAAGTAGGTGTCCAGTGGCACATCTCAGCTATGGCAGGGCTGAGTCTGGACCCTGGGAGTGGGGAGGGCTCAGCCAAGGAGCAATGGATATTGCCAGCACTTTTGCCCAGGAGAGAGTGTTGCCTGCAGCCCTTGCTCCAACAACTCAGTGTCCCCCTGTAAGTCCCTGGTGCCCCTTGAGCAGCACACCCAGCGCTGGTGCTCAGAGCAAGCAGGTCCATCACCACAAAAGTCCACTCACAGACATAGCCCTTTAAGAGGTATCTGCAGCTGCAGGCTGCCACTGCCAAAGCCTCTGTCTCACTCAGCCACTTGGGACAGAGCGGCCTCGCGTCCTTGCCCTGTCCTACCTCCTCCTGTTGCAAGATGATTTCTTATTTCTCTCCCTAATGGTAGGGCTTGTTCATCTAGATTCCAGGCAGCTTTCGTTGCTGTTTGCTCTGTGTTTCTGTCACAACTTTGATTTGGTCACAAAAGGAATAAACAAAGCCTCTATCATGTATGCCATTTTTTTCTCTCAAGTTAGACATTTTTGATAAGAGTATTGCATAAGTGAGGTTGTGTACTTATTGCATCACATAAAAGAACATTTTATATTAAATTATTGATGATTAGTGATCTTAAGTTTAATCATCTGGTTAAGTGGTTAAGGTGATTACTACCAGATCTCTTAAGTATAAAGGAATGTTTTCTTCTTTATAATTAATAAAATAACTTATGGAATAATACTTGGAGGCCATGTTAATAAGCTGTTTACCAATAGTCTTTCACTCAAAGTTTTTGGCATCTGTTGAGATCCTTGATTTTACCAATTACTATAACAGTTAAAAATGATATTTTTAAAAAGTAAATTTTCTGTATTTACTATTTGATGGTTTTTGTGAAGAATTTTTCTTCTTTAACTCCTTTCTCTCTATATTTTATTGATGTATTTATTTTGACACAATGGATTGCTTTTATTAATTTTTAAAATTATTATCATAATTCTTTTTGATGCTCAAATTATTTTGATTTTATAATGCAACATTAATTATGGCAAAAAAAGTATCCTTTAGTTGATAAATAACACCTCGACTGATAGAAACTCTAAATGAATTATAAATACTCGATGCAAATGCCTTAATTTTGGGCTGTCTTAAGTGTAGTGACTGTTACAATTGGATATGTCCTATATAACGGACCCAGAAACTATGCCTCTGGAGTAATACAAAAGTTATTGGCTCCTATAAGGCAAAAGACTGCTACTCCAAGCTGGGTTGCACACTTGTCTGATGTGAAACTTTTTTCCCTCATACCTGAACTACCACTTTGGGGACCAAAGAGAATAGCTGAAGTACTGCTATTTGGACTGCTCTACGATTTGCTGCTGTAAGGACTCCCATGGAATATAAACACTGGACACAGCCCTGCTGGCAAGCTGTATCCCTCTGAGCAGACTGATGCTAAATGTGGGTTTTGTGAGTCTAAAGGTTTATTTGAACTCAAGAAGACCCCTAATGGGAACTGTACTATTTTAAAAAGAATACTCAGAGAAATCTCACTCCCATCCCTACCCCCTCCATTCCATTCTCACACATTTCTCCATTTGTGGTTTATCTTTCTTGCTTCTTTTTGCAAATATAAGTATTTTTCTTATACGAAGGTACAAGCACACACACATATAAAAATGTATATTATATATCTTCTTTCATACCTTGATTTTATCACTTATATTCTAAAAATCACTCATATTAGTTCATAGAAACCATCTTCATTCTTTTTTAATGGCTGCATAGTGTTTCATTGTGCAGGCATAGCAACATTTATGCAACCAGTTGCCTACGGGTGGGCATGCAAATAGTTTTGAATATTTTGCTATTAAAAATAATTCCACAATAAACAATCTTGTGCATGTGTTCTTTTCTGTCTGTGGAAGTGTCCTAAAAGTAAGACTTCTGGATAAAAAGGTGCACACATAAGTGACTTTGTTAGATATTACTAAATTTCAATCAGCAGGGGTTGTAACATTTTGTACTTGAGCTAGCAGTGTGTGAGAGTGGAATACATGTCTACAAAGTAGAGCATTTTCAAAAACAGTTGATGTTGTCCCCCCAAAATGTGTAAAATTAGTTGTCTGTGAAACAAAATTAGGAAGTCATAGGAGAAAATACACTGAAATATATGTGGTGTAAACAAAAAGCAAGTTGGATAAAATAAGAATTTAAAGCTTTAAAAAAAAAAAAACAACCCTAGACTGAAATGGTAGAGTCAAAATCTGAAGTGGAAGCAATAAATAGAACTAGAACTTTAGTCAATTAAATCAGTAATATGAAGGATAAATTTGATTAGCTCTCTTAGAATTCAAAGAAAAAAGACAAAGATGATAAAGAACATAGTAAGATGCTCTAATAGCAATTATAGGTGTTTCTCAGGAACACCTATATTATGACCTTAAAACAGACATAATAATCCAAGTTAGAGTAGAAGAAAACTGTCCTAGCATGGGGATTAATGAAAACCCAAAATTAAAAATCCACAAATTTAAAGAATTTTTGTTAAACAACACACACACACACACACATACACACATGCCTGCATGTGCACATACACATAGACTCATATTATCCACACAAAAAAAATTGTTTAATTTGAGACATCAATAAAACAATTTCCTATAAGTATTCTGGAAACAAAAATATCTTTTTAAAAGATGTTAAATGAAACTGCCAAATATAAATTTTCTAGATTAATGTTTAAAAATAATTATCAGACTTTGGGGGAAGATGGTGGACTAGGTAAAAGCAGGGTTTGTGTCCTCCCAGGACCACATTGAAATTATAACCAAATTACAAAATAATCAATGTGGAAAATCTGGCTGATAGAAATATCTATGTCTGATAATATAAAGGAGCCACATTGAAGCTGGTAGGAGGGACAAAGTCACGAATCTCAGGTTGGACCAGCACCCACAGGTGGTGGAAGATCACCAGGAGGGAGAGCAAGGCAGAAGAGGCTCATGTGAAGGAGAGGGGATTCCTGACTTCATTCAGGGGCTCCCCAGCCCAGGATCCCAAACCAGGGAAGAGGAGATTTCAATAACTCTGACTGTAGAAACCAGAGGAAATTCCGGGCATGTGGGCAAGACGGAGAGAGACTGAAACCCTAGACACCCATTTGAAGGACCCATACACAGGCTTTCTGATCTGCAGACACTCACCTTGTACATGGCTGTGGATCAGAGGTTCGTGTGAGATTCATACTGAGAAAGTCTGCATGATCTAGAGCCTGAAGGAGAGCTGGAAAGGCAGCCACCATTATGCCTTAGTCTGGCCCCCCTACCTGGCAATCTACAGACCACATAAGCTTGACTGTATAGACCCCTCCCACAGGGCCATTAGGAAGCACTGGCCTGAGGAGATGAGACAGCCCCATCCAACCTGCAGATTGCCTGAGGCTTTTGTTGCTGGATGGCTGCCATGCTACACAGATTCAGGGTCAAGCATTCGCAGCTGGCGGCCAGCATTGTGAGTGCGCATTTCTGAGATAGTTTCAGGAAGATCACTACTGCCAACACGAACTTGAATGGATATCAGGGAACTGTGGGCAAGGCCCAGAGAGCAGCTGGTCTTGCTGTGATCTGGGACTTCTGTGGGAACGCTCGAACGGTTACCGAAGTTGCAGCAAGACAGAGGCTGTATTGATCCAAATGCCATTGTCTCCCTGAGACCCCACCCCACCCTACCCACAAATTGCCCCAGGTGGCCCATTGAGAGTGAACTGCCACAGCCCTGCTCCTTTCCTCCAGCTCAAAATCCACGGAAGCAAGAAATTTTGGCTAGCACAGGATGGGCACTGCATGGAAATTAGTTGCAGGCAGACCTCTGCTACATACAAAAGTTGCACTATTATATCTGGAGAAGACAGGGGTCTGTGGGACAACCCCAGACACCAGCTGGTCTTGCTGTGATCGGTGACTACAGTGGAAATGGCAGGGGAACAGAAGTTGCAGCAAAACTGAGACCGTATCGGCTGGACAAACCTTGTCTCCCTGAGATCCCACTTCACCCAAGCCACAAAGCGCCTTCAGCCCATTGACAAGCAGCCTCTTGTACCCTGCTTGGCTCTGGGGTTGTGCTGTCTGTGCAGGCAGCAGACCTTGCCTAGCGCAGTGAGAGCATTTCAGGGAGAACAATTGTGGGCAAACCACTGCTACCTGTACGAGCTACAATATCTCTTGAGGAGATTGTGTTATGGAAAAATCCCAAAAGCTTCAAAGCTCAACCCAATGAAAATCCAAGCAGTAACCCAGAGAGAAAGAGAACTCAGTTTTATTACGCTGGCGGTCCCAGAAGAGCTAGTGCTCTGAAAATCTGGGCAGTGAGCTTAGGGGCAATTTCACTTTTATACCCACGTCATTACAGTTGGCATGAGCTGATTTACAGACCCCTGAAATTGCCATGGGCTACAGGCAGTTACAGAGCATAGGATTTTTCAAACAGGCACTAAGGCAATACATCTTTTCAAAACAAAGTAATACAAGCACTAAAGCAATATATCTTAAAGGGAGGGAATACATCTATTTAAACACTAAAAGCAACACATGTTAAGGTGAGGGGATACATCTGTCGAAACACTAAAAGCAATACATCTTTTGACCCCAAACAGCAAGCATGTTTACAGAAGCAGAACAAAGAGCTGATTAGAAATATTGGTCATTTAAGTGGGAAATTCCTCTTCAATTGCGGGTTCTGTATTGGCCTGACAGCCCTTGACTCCCTGAGCTCCTGCTCCATCCAATACAGAAAGTGTCCACCACACGTTGATAGGCAGCCACCCCTGCCCTGGGATGGCACATTTAGGCCCAAGGTGAGCAGCAGCCCACCTCGCTACAATTAGAAACTTGTACAGGGGGCCACACAGAGAGCACTGACATGTAAACCAACACTGTAGTGACAGGGGGAAATTTACTCAATAGACTCAGGAAGACTCCAGGGGTCCCTGCGCCACCCAATATGCATGTCATCCAGAGGCTCATCCAGTGTCAGATGTGGAGGAGAACTGGTCTCTCTGCTAAACTGACCTAGGTGAGGGACGGGGTATAACTGGACCACTACATACAGTGTTGTTCCTTCCACTTATGTATATATCCAGCATAGGCAACAACCATCTGTGGATCGCTTTGTAGTTCTCACTGGGTAGCCTTGAGCAAGCAAAAGCAGCAGCTGATCTTGGCCTACTGGGGATCCCCTCCCAAAAGGCCACAAAACCAACGTGTCTGGAGGCTGACACCAGACCACAACAGAGCAATTCCTGACTAGCCCCATTAGCAGTACGCACAAAGGGTGGTTGCAAAAAGAACACAAGCCTCTTAGGGCAAATCCCACTCACTGGGGTCATCCCCACACAGGAACTCATACCCTGTGGTTGCAGCCAATTTCCACAATTAGTCAACCTGAGCATTAATCCTATCTATGGATCTACTAACAAAAATAAAGCCTTAATGACAACAGAAGATCACACAGAACCCACAGGAAGATCACGTCCAGAGCCCAAAACATAGGGGATCGAGGAGAGTGCGCTACTGGACCATAGGACACCTTCCACATTAGATTATCTGGCCAATGTTGAGAGATGGAACAAATATTCCTGACTCATAGAAATGAACACAGACAGGCTAACAAAATGAGAAAACAAAGAAACATGACACAAATAAAATAACAGAAGAAAACTCCAGAAAATAAGCTAAACGAAATGGAGGCAGGCAACTTACCAGAGACAGAGTTCAAAATAATGGTTATAAGAATGCTAAAAGAACTTATGGTGAGAATGGATGAGCACAATGAGAACACCAACAGAAAGATAGTAAACATAAAAAAGGACATAGAAAGCATAAAAAAGAAGCAGACAGAAATGAAGAGTACCGTAACTGAAATGAAGAATACACTAGAAGGATTCGACAGTAGATTGGACAAAGCAGAAGATCGAATCAGTGAACTAGAAGCCAAGGTAGCAGAATACACCCAATCAGAACAATGAAAAGAAAAAAGAATTTTTAAAAGTGAGGATAGTTTAAGAGAATTCTGGGACAACATAAAGCATAACAATATCTGGATCATAGGAATGCCTGAAGGAGAAGAGAGAGAGCAAGGGATTGAGAATCTATTTGAAGAAATAATGACAGAAAATTTCCATAACCTGGCAAAGGAATTAGATATACAAGTTCAGGAAGCACAAAGAGTCTCAAATAAAAGGAATTCAAACAGACTCACACCAAAACACATTATAATTAAAGCACCAAGGATTAAAGACAAAGAGAGGATCTTAAAAGCAGCAAGAGAAAGGCAGCTAGTTATTTACAAGGGTGCCTCCATAAGAATGTCTGCTGATTTTTCAGTGGAAACTTTGCAAGCCAGAAGAGAACGGAAATAAATTCTCAAAGTTATGAAAAACAAAAATCTACAACCACGAATACTCTACTCAGCAAGGCTTTCGATTAAAATAGAAGGTGAGATAAAGAACTTCCCAGATAGGAAAAAGCTTAAGGAATTCATGACCGACAAGCCAGTATTACAAGAAATGTTAAAGGGACTTCTGTAAAAAGAGAAGGGGTAAAAAAAAAATAGAAATAACAAATATGAATAATAAAATGGAAGTAACTATGTACCTATCAGTAATCACTTTAAATGTAAATGGATTAAATGCTCCAATAAAAAGATGTAGGGTAGCCGAATGGATAAGAAAACAAGACCCATGCATATGCTGTCTACAAGAGACCCACTTCAGATCAAATCATAGTTCCCGCCTACTGGGGTTTCATGGAGCTCTTTCCATTTTTGCCTCAGTCAGGGTGGGGTCTTGGTTGGGTTTTCGAGGTACCACCTCAGTCCTTAGACAAGGGGAAAAAAGATTTGAACTGATTATTTAAATTATATATATCTATTAATTTGCCTATTAAAAGCAAGTAAGGGGAAACAGGCTTGGTTAATATATTTCTTAAAGAGTAAAAAGACCTTTGGCCTAGAGTCTCTTCCCCCTTCAGACTCTAAGTGCACTTTCCCAAAGAAAGGAGGGAAAACTTAACTAGGTTTACTAAAAAAGATTAAGAACTCTGCAAGAGATGTCCTATATTATTTCCTCCCTCTTTTGATGAGTCTCATATCTGAGACTAGCTTAAGATGAAGTTGATCGCTTCGTTGCTGTAAGAAAAATTCTTCCCTTGGTTTTGGTTTTAACGTAAGAATAAATAGTTCTTCCATTAATAAGAAACTATCTAGCAAGTAATTTAACATGTGCATTTTCATAGCTTACATAAGTAGTGGGACTGCAGTTCAAGGTCATATTATCTGAGATGTTAAAACATTAGTTAGTACACTTGGTAAATGTTACGCTTTTCTCTGTTGGTGTTATAGTAGAAACTTTTAAAGAAAACATAGCCTTATCCTTCCTGAGTTTCAGGTGGAGCCCTTTCTGTTTGCGTTGAGGGCTGACTTTCAACAGATTGCAGAGAGGTAATTGGCCTGCTAGTAGGAAACCCTGACATAGAGGCGGGTCGTCTATGAATGGTTAGGCCTTAGGTTCTCCACAAACATGTTTTGTGTGGTAGGCAAGGGGGCTTCTCCCCTACCCCCGTTTTGGCTGGGTACCAGTTTTTCAGACAAGGTGCTTTCTGCATTGGAACCTTGGTCCTGATGTGTGGCAGAGAACTTCATTGCTAGTCCTGGTCTCACAATGGGAAGAGTAATTTATATTAGGCTGACTATTTTATTCCTGTCACTGTACAGGTAGCATTGGAGAGAGGCTCATGGGATGGGTCAGGACAGAGTAGGTAGCGCTAGTATCTGGTAAAAATTCATTTTTTTTTTCTTTCCAGCCATGTTGAGGGTGACCTGAGGCTCCACTGTAGTGATCGTGGTGGATTTCTTTAAGACTGGAGCTTGCAAGCGCTTGGGCCTTCGTTGTTGGAGGAGAGAGCAGCCCCTTCATGAGAGGCTTGCTCCGTGGGATGAAGGCTTTTGAGGTCTACCCTTCTCCAGCCTCCCAGGGCTGGATGGACGTTTGCCCTTCTAGTGCCTTTCTTTCTGCAGTTTTTACATTGATTATGCCTCAGTTCCAACAATGCTACTCCTGGCCAACCAAGATTGAAGCCCTTCAGGCTTGCAAGGTTTTTATTGCCTAGGGTCACCTCGAGATGGTCTCTGTATTATGGCAGCTAAAATTTGTGCCCTTTTTGTACTCCACTTCCTTCTCTGCCTAGTCCAAGTTATTGGACACCTTAAAGACTTCTGGCACCAAGGCAGTCTGCGGGGTTGGGGTCTAGGCCCCAACTTTTGGAGCTTCCTTTGAATATTGGGCACAGGCCGAGTTGTGAAATGTATAGCCAGCAGTGTCTGGCTCTCAGACTTTGGGCTAATGTTAGTATATTCTCTAAAAGCCTCAGAAAACTGGTTAAGGCTACATAAAACACAGAAATTATTTTTATTAAGCATGGAATCCTTGTTTTCTACTCAGAAAACTTTTCTATACCATTAGTAGCAGACTAGTAGCCTAAGAAACATTGAAACACAACTTTAATTTTTGCATTAGTTTACTTTTGGCATTTAAATTTCCAATCTCATCTAGCTTAATCACATAAAATTTCCTCTCAGGATTTGTTTTTACTACTTTCTCCTACTACTTTCCTCATTCAGAAATAACTAACTTTAAGACAAACACCTTTCCTTTAATTTCCTTCAAAATAAATTTCTATACTTCATACCTTCTATTACCAAAAACATACATTTTGCTTTCCATTATAATTAGAATTCTTAATTCAACCACTATATTATATATAACACAGACAAACAGAGCAGAGATCATGCACATATTCACATTTCCCTATCATCAGTATTTGTAACTTCCCCGGGGGTGCATATCTAGTTTCCTCAGGGAATGACAAAATAAATGGCATCCCCAGAGAACTTGAATCCCCTCAGAGTCCAAGGGTAAAGGTGGAGGAAAAAATCTCCTGATTATTTTGAGATCCCCAGGAAGGTGCTCTTATCATTGGGTCATCTAATAAGTCTGGGTCTTGGTAAAGGAACATAGAAGCTTGTACATAGGGGACTTCTTCCTATTTTCCAGCTTCTTGCAAAATTAAAAAAAAAAGCTAATTGGAGGATAGGACTGTAGTTTAGTGAACTGTTTACAGGCTAAACTTTTTGAACCCCTTCCCATTGTTAGTTTGGAAGGAGGAGCGTCCCTATGGGTCCTCGCTGCAAGAAATTGCTGCGGCTGTATTTCACTGACAACCGGGCTGTGGGGCTGTGGTTTCTGCCTTCACTGAAGGGCACAAGCTGGGACGTGCTTGTGTCACTGGTGAGAAAGGAGGAAAAACATTTTTCCTTTCTCGTGAGCTGAACCTGGGCTGCCTGGGCAAAAGCACTGAACTTTAACTGAACTGAACTTTAAGATACCAGGGAACACAATCCTAGCTGTGTCTGAATCTGAAAGCATGTTACTCATCCCAAGAGGATTGTGTATGCGTCCTGTGGTGTGATCCTGGTGCCACCTGGAAAGGCAGAAGGGGAACGGGAGATAGCAGCAGGGTTCTGGGAGTTTCAGTCCAGGCATTAGTGAGTGTCCGTTTGATTATTTTTTCTTTCAAAGGCCTTGTGTTGTGTAGATTCCTAGAGTAGGGGCTCCCGTTTACCCCTCTTTGTGGCTTCATAGAGGGGTTTCGGCCACGTGTGTCAAAGGTAATTTGAGCCTGTAGTTTTCCTGGGGTCAATTTAACCCTGTAATCCTCTGAGAAGCTTTTTTAAAAAAAAAATTAATGCACAATCTAAGATAGTTGGCTTAGAGGAACTTTCCTCCCTTTTTGGAAGGCCCTGACCTTTGTCTTCCCCGCTTGAGAAGGCCTTGATGTTTTCCCCCACTGGGAAGACCCTGATCTGTCTTCTAATTGAAGACTAGGAGCACCCTCTAACGGCTATTCAATACCAAAAGAGGGCCAGTTTATCTCACAAATGGTGAGGAGTTTCTGTGGGGTGAGTTTAACGCTATAATTTCCTGAATAACCCTTTTCTTGTAGTTCTTGACCATCATGGCCAGGGGAGTACGCTTTCCCGCTGTACCTCCCATGCCTCCCATGACAGACAACAATCACACTACATGGAAGGTTGGGGGATAGGGTCAGGGAAATTTTGGAGGGGATGTCACTCGCTTTGCCCATCTCCGGCCGCACTCCTGGCGGAGATATTTCAGGCGCCTCTTAGCATTGGTGGGTCGGTATAAACCCCCGACCCGGATCACTGGAGTAGACTCCTCACAGAGATCCAGTGACACCATGGAACTGCAGATTGTTGCTCAACTTTCGTTTCGTGATCAGACCACATCTCAGTCATTCAGCACTCAATCTCTTTCATACAACCTCCCTCCCCCCGTTCCTTAACGTGTTTGCTAACTTGTGGAGGGTGTTTGGTTGTCCTCCAGAGGGTGATGGAGTTCTCCCCTTTTCTTAGTGTTGACCAAACTCTTCCCACCCTGCGAAGGTGACACAAAGACAAACGAAGGCAGGCGCCCCCTCTAAAGAGGAGACCATTCAGATGCTCATCTGGCCATGTCCCCTCGAGGGGAGCTTAGGTGATGCTTAGCCATAGCAGACTCAGCTTTTGTGATCAGACACTAGTCCGATGCCACCCTAGACCATATTTGTTCACCATGGACCTGCAGAGTGATCTCAAATGAACTCCATAGCCTTTAGGGGACCTTAAGAGTGCCCAGCCGTGGAGCTACAAACTCATACCTGACCAGCAGACCTATCAAGCCACTCATTCACTCACACAATCATACATCAGGTTAAAACATTGCCTCCCCACACCAGTACAACCCAGATCACACGACAGGTTCCCAACTAGTGGGTGTGTGCCTCAACCTGATGCCTCCCCACTGGGGAAGCTCTTACTCGTACATCAGGCCAAACAGTGCCTCCCCACTCTAGGAAGGCCTCTGGCTTAATCTGATGTCTCTGCACCCCCTGGGGAGACCCTGGTGTCTCTTCCCCCACTTTTTGGACACCTTGGTGTCTTCCCCCAGAGGGAAGACCCTAACCATTGTCTTTGCTCTGAAGACCAGGAAGCTACGTCCAGTTCCTCTTCCCTCTGACAGAGGGAACCTGCATGGGGGCTGTCCCAGGACCCTACTTTTTCCTCTCCTTACCTTGGTATCTTCTCCTCCTGAGGTCATTTCTGGTGAGTTGGTCTTTCCCTCCTATGAGTCTGGTTGGGCAGCTCAGCCAGCCCACGAGTCAGGGCACCAATCAGAAAGAGACCCTGAAATACTCAGGTGACCCATTTCCTCAGTCATCTCGGTTCCCGTCTGCCTTGGTCTGGCTAAGCCGCTGGTCTGGCTAAGCCGCCGATCTGGCGGGTCAAGAGGTCAGCATGGTTGGAATCTCGCTGAGGTCTCCAGATATGTTATGGAAAAATCCCCAAAGCTCCAAAACTCAAACCAGTGAATATCTAAACAGTAACCCAAAGAGAAAGAGAACTCAGTTTTATTATGCCAGCAGTCCCAGAAGAGCTAGTGCTCTGAAAATCTGGGCAGTGAGCTTAGGGGCAATTTCACTTTTATACCCACGTCATTACAGTTGGCATGAGCTGATTTACAGACCCCTGAAATTGCCATGGGCTACAGGCAGTTACAGAGCATAGGATTTTTCAAACAGGCACTAAGCAATACATCTGTTATCTAAACAGAACAATCAAAGGAGAGAGTGAGCCTTTAGTTGATCTTGAGATCACTCTGCCCTTCGGCCTCTGCAGGAAGCATGTCTACAGAAGCAGAACAAAGAGCTGATTACAAGGTTAGCCATTTGAGTGGAAAATTCGTCTTCATAACTAGAAAGGGCAAACTGTAAATGATGAAAAACTAGAGGAAAGTAATACTACAACAACATAAAGTTAGTCTCCATATGAACGTAAAGGTTATAATAGGTGGGCAGGTCAGGAATGAGTAGATGGGTGAGTGGAGCAAGAATTACTAGAGAACAGTGTCTTGGAGAAGTGGGGCTTAAGTTAGCTTGAGAGAGATGTAAGTATCCAAGTACCCAGTTTGCCTGCCTGATCATTGCGAGGGGATCTGAGAAATACTGACTTGTCTCTGACACGTCAACCACCATGGTCATCTGATGATTG
>NW_006440820.1:523671-527713 GCF_000325575.1 Pteropus alecto
GTTTGTTTCAGTATCTCCAAATCAATTAATGCGATATACCACATAAACAAAATGAAAGATAAAAACCATATGACCTTATCAATAGATGCAGGAAAAAAATTTTTTTAAGTACAGTATTTATTTGTAAAAATAGCAAAATGGGAATAGAATGAACATACCTCAACATAATAAAGGTCATATATGACAAACCCACAGCTAACATCATACTCATCAGGGAAAAGTTGAAACGTTTTTCTTAAAATGAGAAACAAGACAAGGATGTTCACTTTCATTACTTTTACTCAACATAGTATTGGAAGTCCTAGCCCCAGCACTTAGACAAGAAAAAGAGATAAAAGGCATCCAAATTGAAAAGGAGGAAGTAAAGTAAAATTGTCACTACTTGCAGATGACATGATACTATAGAGAACCCTGAAGATTCCAGCAAAAAACATATTAGAACTGAAAAAATGAATTCAGTAAAGTAGCAGGGTACAAAATTAATATTTAGAAATTGGTTGCATTTTTATATACCAGTAATGAACTAACAGAAAGAGAAATTGAGAAAACAATCTCAGTTACAATTGCGTCGAAAAATACCTAGAAATAAATTTAACCAAGGAAGTAAAAGTCCTGTACTTAGAAAATTACAAGACATTGAGGAAATAAACTGAAAAAGATACAAACAAATGGAAGCATATACCATGTTCATAGATAGGAAGAACTAACATTGTTAAAATGTCCCTACTACCCAAAGCAATCTATAGATTCAATGTAATCTCTCTCAAAATAATGGCATTTCTAACAGAATTTAAAAAATAATCCTAAAATTTATATTGAACCATAAAAGACCCAAAATAGCCACGGCAATCTTGAAAAAGAAGAACAAAGTTGGAGGTTTCATGCTGCCTGGTATGAAACTATACTACAAGGCTATAGTCATCAAAACATCATGGTATTGGCATAAAATCAGACACACAGATCGATAGAACAGAATAGAGAGCCTAGAAATAAACCCATGTCTATATGGCCATCTAATCTATGAAAAAGGGGGCAAGAATATACAATGGGGTAAAGACATTCTATGCAACAAATGGTGATGGGAAACTGAATAGATACATGCAAAAAAAATGAAACAAGACTAAACTCAAAATGGATTAAAGACTTAAAATAAGACCCAAAATCATAAAGCCCCTAGAAAATATAGGCAGTAAACTCTCTAACATTGCTCTTAGCAATGTTTTTTTTTCCTGATATATCTTCGCAGACATGGGAAACAAAAGAAAAATAAATGGGACTACATCAAACTAAAAAGGTTTTGCACAGCAAAGGAAACCATCAACAAAACAAAAGATAACATACTGAATGGGAGACAATATTTGCCTATGATATATCTGATAAAGG
Organism: Pteropus alecto; assembly: GCF_000325575.1. Classification (NCBI taxonomy): domain Eukaryota; kingdom Metazoa; phylum Chordata; class Mammalia; order Chiroptera; family Pteropodidae; genus Pteropus; species Pteropus alecto. Next base: position 525,055 of record NW_006440820.1, read on the forward strand.
GTTAATATCCAAAATTTATTTATTTTTTTAAAAAAAGCTCATACAACTCAACATCAAAAAAACAAACAATCCAATTAAAAAAATCAGCAGAGGACCTGAATAGGCATTTCTCCAAAGAGGATATACAGATGGCCAACAAACATATGAAAAGATGCTCAAGGTCACTAATTATCAGAGAAATGAAAATTAAAACAATGAGATATCACCTCGCACCTGTCAGAATGGCTATCATAAATAAATCAAAGAACAAGTGTGGCGAGGATGCGGAGAAAAGGGAACCCTCATACATTGTTCGTGGGATCGCAAGTTGGTACATCTACTTTGGAAAATAGTCTTGAGGTTCCTCAAAAAGTAAAAAAATGGATATACCTTTCGACCCAGCAATTGCATTTCTGGATATTTATCTAAAGAAAACCAAAACAATTTGTAAAGATTTATGCACTCCAATATTCATGGCAGCACAATTTACAATAGCCAAGATATGGAAGCAACCTAAATGCCCAGCAACAGATGATTAGATAAAGAAGTTATGGTTCATACATACAATGCAATATTACTCAGCCATTAAAAAATGAAATCCTACCATTTGCAACGACATGGATGGACCTAGAGGTTATTATGCTGAGTGAAATAAGTAAGACTGAGAAAGAGAAATACCATCTGATTTCACTTATATGTGGAATCTAAGGAACAAAAAGAACAAACTAATCAAAAACCGACTCATAAATATTGAGGACAATTTGGCAATGGACAAAGGGGATGGGAGGTTGAGGGGCTGAGAAAATGGGGTGAAGGGTTAATGAAGTACAAATTAGTAGTTGGTATATGATCTCAGGGATGGGGAGCACAGCATAGGGAATGCGGTTAGCATTAATATATTGGCTAGGTGGAAAACCAGAGGAGAGAAGAGTAATTAGGGAGATGATTTTATAAAGTATGTAAATGTTTAACCAGTGTATTGTATACTTGAAACTAATAAAAATAATTTAAAAAATAATTATCATTCCAATTAAATTAACCAAGACAGTTTTTAATTGTGAAATGATTCTAAAATTAATTTAAATATATAGGAATATATTGATAGAAAGAATGTGTAAGAATATCGTAAATAATTTGTAAAAATGAAGTATTGGAAAGGGACTAATCCATCCATCTGGTAAAATCTACTATAAAGCAACAGTAAGTAAATCAATGTGGCATTGATATCAAAGTGGCAAAAATAAGCAGGTCAATATTCAGAAGAGATGTTCCAAAACCTGACCTCAGTATTTATGTTTTCGAGGTAAAACAAATCTGTGGAGAATAGAAAGATTTTTCAACAGAGAGTTTTGTTATGATTGGTTAACTATTTGGGTTTGTGTGGGGGTGTGTATTTAGATCTTTACCCTATAGAACATAACAAAATACATCCAAGCAGGTTAAATAATTAAATTTTAAAATATTGAACCATCAAAAACAAAAGAAGACAGATTTTATCCTTCAGGTATCTAAGTTTAAAAACAATGAAAGAAATCACTAAAGGATAAGTATAAGCGCATAAACTTAAAATTTCTGTACATCTAAAGTGCCATAAACAATGCTAAAACATCAATTGGACTAAATTTTCTGCAATGAAAATACTAAACAAGGGGTTAATATCTTATTATTAAAACACAGAAAGGCATAAATTGATCATTCACAACAGAAGAAAATGAAATGGCTAATAAATATATAATAAATAAATATATGAGAAAAGTGTTTTATCAGTAATCAAAGATTACTGATTAGAATAGCAACACCATGCTGATTTTTCCCCTTTCAAATTAAGAAAGGTGAAAAAGTTAACTTGCTTAATGTTGGAGTGGAGGCAGTGAGAAGACAGTTATTCTTAGAGATCGTTGATGAGGTATAAATTTATATTCTCTCTTGGACAAGTACTCTAATTTGGTAATTTCAAAGAGCTTTAAAAATGCTCCTACTTTCTTACTCCATAATTCTATTTTTAGGTGTCTAGCTCAAGGAAATTCTAAGAAATATGTACAATATTTTATGCACAAAAATGTTCATCCCCATATTATTTATTATATTTAAAAATTCAAAAGTACTAAATGCTTAATTTTAGTGAATAATGATTAAGTAAATTACAGTCCATGACATGAATATAATGTAGTTTTTAGAACTTAAAATGTGAGTATGTATTGAGTAATTGTCTAAGCATTTTATATTTATTTACTCATTGAACCCTCACTACAAAGGTACTGGATATCTTCCTCTGGCCTTTCTAAGGGCACCCACCACCCTTCTCTATCCTGTTCTGTCCCCTGAAGTTTGACTTGTACAGACTGCATCAAAAGTCTCCCTTGCTTTCTAGCTTCTGATTGGGTTAGGCCAATGGAAGGGACCAGCAGGAGATTGGAGGGAGGGAGGAGAGGGAGGCTGGGTATTCATTTGTACTGGCTCCTTCTCTGGGTTTCCTGTGGGCCCACTGCCTCTCTGAACTAAAGGCCACAGGTAGCCCTTTCCAAAAACCTCTGTCACCAGGTTCTGATTACTGCTCTCTCCCTTGTAGTGGTACTTTCTTTCTGCCACTAGTCTGGGGGTGCTGTACAATTCCTTGTTATTTCTTTCCATCTTGCCCGCATCTTTTAAAATACTTCCTTTATGATAACTCTCTTCAAAT
>NW_006440820.1:527763-528547 GCF_000325575.1 Pteropus alecto
CACAGAGAATAAATAATTTGTCCCAGGTCACACAAGAGAGGAAATAATACCTGTAGGATATGTCACAGTTATTCCTTTATTTATTTATTTTAAAATAGCATTTGTTATTTTTATTACAAAAGACATACAAAATATACAATACAAACAAGTAAAGTGAAGAGAGAAAACATATATATTTCTACCCATCTATTGCACCCATTATTTATTTAATAAGACTCCCACATTTTTATCTCCAGCCAAACTCTTGCTTTGAGTCTCAGATTTTATGTTTAATTACCTCCTCTATCACCTTCATCCAGATGTCAAAGGCACTTGAAACTCAACATGTCCAAAAACATGCTCATGATCTTCCAAATCCTAGCCCCAACCAAGTCCTATCAATTTTACATGTAAATGTCTCTAATATGTCCACATCTCTCCAACTCCACTGCTGCCACACACCTTAGTCCAAGACACCGTCATCTCTTTCTTTGAAGAATTCCAAATTTTGGTTTCCTTGTATCTATCTATTCTTGTCCCCTTCAACCCATTATTCACATGGAGGGCATATAGACCTTTTCTAAATGCAATCTAGTCATATTGTTCCTTGCTTAAAATCTTGCAGTGGTTTCCGTTGCTTTAGAATACAGATGAAGTATCTTTCTTTGGCCCAGTCTATCTTAGCAGCTTTGTCTCCAGCTTCTCCCCTTGCTACAGCTCCACTGGCTGTCTTTTAGCTGCTCCAATGAACCATGCTTCTACCACTGGACCTTTGTTCACATTGTTTCCTCTTTATGGGACATTT
>NW_006440820.1:528593-533281 GCF_000325575.1 Pteropus alecto
ACACTTTATCATCGCTATGTACTTTTCCAACATAACATTGATCAAAGTTTGGATTGACAATCAAGTGTGTGGTTGTCTATCTACTCTACTAGCTCTTCTAGTGACTGTATAATCAAAGGTCTCCAACTGTCTCTGGTTGCCTGTGTATCCTTAGTACCTGCCGTGTGCCTAGCATATAGTATGAACAAAAATATTTGAATGAAATTAAAACAAAGGAGTAAGGAGAAATTTGAAAGGAATTAATTCTTATATCTATTATTTCCTCTTGTTTCGCTTCAAAGTCTAACAAGATAAAAATAATATCAATTGAGTCACAAATCTCGATTATTTTTCTAGAAAATAAAAGCTATTAAAACTGGATAAAGAAAAAACTAAATCTATATATTTCCTTACAGTTTCTTCAACAAGATGTTCTTCGATAGAGAATGAGGTGAGGGGCAGGCAGAGAAATGTTTATAGTGGGAAGAGATACTAGTTAACTTTCTAGGGTTCTCATTATTTACTTTAAATTCATGTCATAATGACTTTTTTAATTAAGTTAATTATATATTTTAATTATATAATTTTCAGGTGTACATTATAATTTGGCATATATATTTTATTGTGTAATTACCGCTCATCTATTTTTGAAGGTTTAGTGATGACAAATTCAGCTCTAGGAGGATAAAGTGGAAATTTGAGGGATAAAACTAGCAAGACAAGAGATTGGCTGCGGAGTAATATATACGCATTAAATATTCTTCTTTTCAATAGGATGGGGACACACGTGCTTTTGTTTTGTTTGGTTTCGGTACCTTAGCCATCTCTTGACCCTTGCTTTTAAATTGCAGGTCCCACTTAATTTGTGATAGCTGAGTTCTCCATTTTCTCCATTACTTGCTTCAACTTTGGTTAAGCACCTCAGCTTGCAAAATCCCATAGAACACCAGTAACTGCCAACTGTCCTCCCAGTGACAGTTCCCGCTTCACCCCGCTCCCTCCCTAGGGAGAACACGCGGCTGCGCAGACCTCACCGTGACGTGTGACGTCAGAAAGGAGCCAAACCAAGTCGGTCCGAGGCCCTGCGGCCCTGCGAACCAGGTCCGCTTCCTTCAAGTACCTGTTTCCTTAATCCCGGCCAGGTCCAGTCCTCTTTTAGTTAAAGCATAGGAATAAAATCACCAGATTGAAATCCCCATGCGGCCACACCCACATTGTCGCCCTGCCACTGCTACATTCCCAGCCGGCCACCGCCACCTCCTACCCCCACCCCATGGCTTCGTCCGGCCACTCAGTCACTAGGGGCCTAACCGCTGCTCGCGCGCTCGCCACCCACAGTGGGGGAAGGCGGATCCAGGCCAGAACAGCGCCTCTTCTTTCAGCCCCGAAGTGGGCGGGTGTCCCGGGGCGGGCTTCGGAGAGTGCGAATCTGGGACTACGGAGGTCGAGAGGCCAGAGTCGGGGCCCAAGAGACCGGGGCCGGGTGGGGGGAGGGGCGAAGGAGAGCAAGATATCACCCCAGCCCCTCCCGGCGCGCTCCTGAACTATGAGCTCACACAGCTCCGCTACCTCCCTGGGCAACAGCAGCGGCCGCAGCCAGAGTGGGCGAGAGGCAGAGAGAGCGCCCAGAGCTGGAGCCACTGCAGCCCAAATCCCAGACCCGGTCTCCACCTTGGGCGCGGCCCCGGCCTCCACCGCAGGGTCGAGCATTCGTTCTGAGTGGCAGACAGTCTCCCATCTGTTTTCTAGCTACCAGTTGAACGCTTCCATAGCGGATGCGGCCGATTCCTGGGACTTCACTGCGCCTTCCCAACTCGGGTCCAGTCCTGGCCCGAGGACTGACACGGACTCCAGCACTGGCCTCTGGGGCTTTGGCGCCCATGGCCTGACGGACCGGATCCCCATGTCTGCCACCCGCTCGAGCACCTCTCAGGGGGCTGGGCCCGACTCCAACCTGGACATCGACAACTCTTGGGTATCAGTACAACCTCCCACACCCAATAATACCCCCCGAGGGTCGGTACAAGAATCCATGCAGCCCTTGATGCCCGGCTTCCTCAGGGTATCTGTACCACCAACACCTCCTACACCCAATAACACTCCCGAAGTGTCATCACAAGAGTTCGCCCTGACCTCAGTGCCTAGCTCTCCCCGGGGTTCGATCCAAGTACCTCCTACACCAAATAACACCCCCCAGGTGTCATTACAAGGGTCTATCCAGCTCTCACTGGCCGGCTTCCCCCGGATATCTATACAAAGATCTGTTCCAATCTCCGACTCTTCTTTTGCATCCTCAGTGCTCAACTCATCCCGCAGTTCAGTACAAGAAACTGTCCCGCTCTCGAGCTTCTCCGGAGCGCCAGTACAGGAGCAGCCCCCGCCCTTAGTGATCGGCTACCCCCGGAGTTCAGTACCAGGATCTGTCACGCTCTCGGACTCCTCCCGAGCGTCGATACGGGGTTCCCCACCACCCTCAATGCTCAGCTCCCCTCGGAGTTCCGTACCAGGATCTGTCACGCTCTTGGACTCCTCCCGATCGTCGACACAGGAGTACCCTGTGTCAGTGCTCAGCTCCCCCCGGAGTTTAATACAAGAATCTATCATGCTGTCGGACACATCCGGCGCGTCGATACAGGGGTCCCCCCCACCCTCAGTGCTCAGCTCTCCCAGGAGTTCGGTACAAGGATCTGCCACACTCTATGGCTCTTCCCGAAGGTCGGTGCAAGAGTCTGCCTCGCCCTCAGTGCCCGCCTCCCTCCGGGGTTCGGTACAAAGACCTCTTATGCCTACGAACTTCACCCAAATGTCGGGACAAAAGTCCACCCAGCCCTCCGTGCCAGGTACGCCCCGAACATCCGTGGAAGGATCAGCTCCGCCCCCGGGCTCCCCCAGAGTATCAATACAAGGGTCCGCTCCGCCCTCTGTGCTTGGCTCCGCCCTGCTCTCCGTGGAAGAATCGGCTCCGCCCCTGGACTCCCCCCGAGAGTTGGTAAAAGAGTCCGCCCCGCCCTTGGCCAGCCTCACTCCTGTACCCACGCCGCGGGAGACTGTCAACCGGAGCATGGCGAATCGGGAGAAGTCGAGTGTTGAGGGCCACATGTTCGACGTAGTCGTGATAGGAGGCGGCATTTCAGGTCAGCTTGAACTGTAGCGGCAGCTTGAGGGGCCCTGGTCGCCGTGGTCGCCCCGGGGTGGGAAATTTGCAATAGCGCCCTGGTGTTTGGGGTCTCTCTTACATTCGCGAGTGCAATAGTCTCGACTTGCCCGGTCTGGCCCGGCCCGGCCCGGCCCGGCCCGGCCGGGCGGGAATGAGGGTTGGGCCAGCCTTGCTGGTGGTGTGAACTGGGAGAGGTAGGAACAATAATTTGTTACTACTATTAAATGCTAACATTTAATTAGCTGTTGCTGTGCAGTTATATCACTTTATGTGGATTTTCTCAATCCTCAGCAGTCCTGTGAGATGGGTAATACATTCGCCTTCATTTTATAAAACCAGGAAACTCAGGTCTGCGGAATTTCGTGTCAAATCACCTAACCGGGAAGTGGTTAAATGATTTTCTCTCATGTAAGACTCTCACTTCTAATTCCTGAGGTGGCTGCTTTGCCTCACCGTTTCAAGTCCTTTACCCTCAACAGACAGAGGAAATCAGTATACGGATTTTTGTATTATTGAGGTAGTAATAGTGTTACTACAGTTCTGCTCTTTTTAAAGCACTTTTCCTTAGAAAATATGGGTACGAGGAAGGAAGAATCGTTAAGGAAAAAAAGATTCAAGTATATGGTGACGAATGGAAGCTAGACTTTTGGTGGTGAGCACACTATAATGTATACAAATATCAAATTATAATGTTGTATACCTGAAATTTATATAATGTTATTAACTTATGTGTTACCTCAATTAAAAAAAATAGAAAAAAGGAGAGAGGGGCAGATTCTTAGTTTTAACCTATTCCCATTTTTTTTTAAACTTGCAGGAAGGTATAGGACATTTATTGCCCAAAGAGAAGTCCTGTATGAAGCAGAGGCCAAGGACAGGTCAGGGAATACCTTGTTGTTTCCTTTAATGAGAGCTCCCACACCCTAAATCTTGTCCTATGTTGAGCCAGCTGGTGAACTTGGTTTCCCCTGCTCTTGGCTTGGGTTTGTAGCTGACCAATGGAGTGGTACATGAGGCTTTTCAGTATCTTCCAGGAAACCCCATCATGACTGATATATTAAATTGTCACTTATGTTATCACAGCTGCTAAAAATGTTTAGAATTTACAAACTGTGTTTCAGCCCTAGCTAGAATCCCACACTAATCTGTCCATGACCCAGGAGAGTGTTAATAATTTCTGAAGTATGCCTGCAAGATCTAATTTAGAAAGAGGGAGAAAGAAGGTGGGAGGGAGTAAGTAGGGTGGCCCCACAGTAGCCATTTTTATGTATAATCCTTTCGAGGAGACTCTGAACATGCTTACAAATTAATTTTGGGTGAAGATAGCTTTTGACTTGGCCTGTTGAGGATAAACAGTCTTAATCACCAGAGAAGAGACTGGCATAAGTTGTTGCTTTGAAAACTCCAGCCAATTCCAGCAAAAACCATGTATGTATGTTGAAGCATCAGAGGAAAGCAGAACCTGGTAGAGTAAGAAAAAGAAGCATTTCCCTTGTATTCCTTCCTTCCTTCCTTCCTTCCTTCCTTCCTTCCTTCCTTCCTTCCTTCCTTC
>NW_006440820.1:533370-557738 GCF_000325575.1 Pteropus alecto
ACAAACACTTGTTGAGTGTCTGCAATGAAATACACTGGTGTTTCCAAACACCTAGAAGCAATATGATTGTTGATCATTGGAAAATAAATATGATGATAATATATTGTATAAATTGATTAGGAGTTCTAACTCCTTTCCCATCTCCATACTTCATGTTTCACAATTCAGGATTTTTTCTGGGATTTTATTCTTATCTTTTTCTTGTTCTATGCTCCACTATTTCTTCAGGAGAGTTTTGTCTTTTCTTTTTTCTCTTTCTGATTACCTGCTCTTTTCCCCTTTCCACATTTTATTACCAGTAGTTGATGGTGAGCTGGGGTGGATTTACCGTACAGCTGATTACCCTTATGCTTTATGGTCCCTATGTCAGTTTAAAATGCTTTTAGATGTTTCAGTCCCTTTTGGTTCTCGTTTTAAATAAATTACCAGCTTCATACTAAATCTTGTATTTGTAATTTTGCAGTCCTTTTTCTTAAAAAGGGCACCTAAATTCTATAAGCTTCAGGTCCTTCCAAACTTGGATCTGCCCATGGTTGTTATTAATTATTAACTTGTCGATTACTATTTAGGAGAAGTAAAGGGCATTTCTTGCACAGGAGTTCACACTCCTGTTCCAGAAGCCAGCTTCCAGTCCATCAGTGACAGCGGAAAAAGGCACAGGGCTTCCTCTCATATCTATCAGTCAGATTTGAGTGCTTTTAACACCAAAACTGACCAGAAACATTGCATTATGGCTCTAGTGCCTTTTCAGATGGTTCACAGATGCAAGTCTGGCTCAAGATAAACCCTGCATACAGACTGTGAGTTTTGTGAGTAGATGAGAAAAATTACTTCCCAAGGATTCTTGAGCACTCAGAACCACATCATCTTTGTATGTTTAGCAGTATCCCATGAGTTACTTAATAGTCCCTATATCAGTTTTAAATGTTTTTGGATATTTCTTATAAATTTTGTTAGGACTTGTACATTTTAATATGTTACCCGCACACTTATATAACCAATACTTAGCATCTTCAGTATTATTCCTATTATATAATGTAATAGCTCCCAGAAGAGTGCAAATTCTAAATAACATTCCTCAAAATCAATTCCATATTAACAGAATTATGTTTATTTTTGTATAAATATCTTTGCACAAAGAATAGAAACATCTTAATATATCTCCCTTTTATCATTAACGTACATAAAACAGAGCATAGCTTACAGTCACGAAATCCCTATTCCTGTACACTCACCAATTAAATAATTTTATATACTGTGTTTTTAGTTAAGAGGAGGAAAAACTCACTCATTCATAAGTAATATAATGGTATTTTTTACATGCTCTGGCTTCATCATTCACCATCTATCATCAAGTCCTTTTTGAAACTCCTTTCATGTGTTCTGTGACACTATTGGATCCTGAATTTTTATTTCACACTGATTGATTCTTTTCTATTCATTTCATTGTGCCCATATTCTTCTGAACTTCTAGTTTGAAATATCGTCGAGGTTCAACTCTTCATCACTTTTGGGCTCTTATGCACTCTCTCCCTCTCTTTCTCATTCTAGGACTTCAGCTTTTCCTTTTGCATAGAAAATCCTTAAGTCTAGTTTGTCCTTTTCTTTCTCCGAACTTCTGTCCCATAGTTTATCTGCTTCTGGATATTTCACACTTGAATGTTTTGTTCTTACTTCATATTCAACATGTCCAAAAGCCGCCTTGCCCTCCAATCCAGCTTCTTTTCTTCACTTCCTTGACTCTCTTCTTGGCACCACCATCTTTTCCATCATTTTTGACGTATTCATTTCTATAATTTTTATATCCAGTCAACAGATCCTTCTAACTCCTTTTCGGAGCTATTCCTCTTCTCCTTTCCCAGTGATTCCCCTGTCCCCAGGACAGAACCTTGATCCCTTCAGCTTACTAGGTTATGACCATCTTCCAGTGACTACCCTTTACTTTGGGCTCTCCCTTCATGTCCATCCTGGAGTGTTCTACCAGCCTTGTTTTTTAAAACACTTTCATCACCTTATTCTTCTGCTTAGGACCTTCAATGGTCTCTTACCAGCTCCTCAAGCTCCCCTCCACACCCCCAATTATCTGGCCCCAATTTTTTGGATAAGTGGCATTTCCCACTATTCCCAACACTGACTTGAGCTTTAGCCACATTGCTCTCTTGTCCTCAGTATAGACTAGGTTTATTTTGTCCATTTCTTCCCTGCTTTTGCTTTTCTTAACGTGGAAGTGCCTCTCTCTGACCATTTATATATTATTCATTCCTCAATACCTGATTAAAGATTCTTTCCTTGATCACTCTGGCTCCCCTTGATTTTTCTCTCTTGTAGGGCTTGTAATCTATATCTAATAATTCACACTTATTTTCTGTCTCTATTTCTTGATGTTTTTTTTTTTGAGAATAACATTTCAGTTGCTGCATTTAGATGGTAGTTCTTACTCATGAGCTGATGCAAATGTAACAAATGATAGAAACACAGTGGCATAAGATTTTAAAATCTGCTCTTAACTGAGACTTTCTGAATTGATTCTTTTAAGGAGTGGGAAAAAAAAAGAGAAAAAAGGCCTACCTCTAGGGGGCAATGCATCCTTCAGAGTCTTTGGGCCAAAAGGATTTTTAAATGTCAGTCTAGTCCAATCACCTAAGATTTTTATCCTCTCGACAGCATCTCCTTAGTGATTATCTGGCTATTGCTTTGAACACCTCTAGGAAAAGGGAATGCTCTATTTCTCAAAGCAGCTCATTATGGTGCCTGGACTCAATCAAGCATTTTTGGAAACCTGTACCATATGCCAGGCACTGAATATAAAGATGAGTAAGTAGTGTCCCTGCCCATAAGGTACCCCATCCTCTTGTAAGCAGTAATCAAGTAGGAAAATAATTGACATTAATACAGTGAAAGAAGTATTAATGTTATGAATATGAACAGTGTTTAGACCTTGAGAGGTAAGTAGGACTTTCACAGGTAAGTAGGACTTTCACAGGTAAGTAGGACTTTAAGAGGATGGAAAAAAAAATGCATGCCAAACAGAAAAAAACTGGAGGAGCACAAATACAGAATCGTGAGACCATACATGAGCAGTGTTTAATTGAAGCCAATGGCAAGAGTTTCAGGGAAGAAAAGTAGTTGCCTCCTGTACCTCTAGGGATATGATCCTGGTAGCCATCGAAATCACTCTAATGTGTGTGATTTTTGTGCTTAAGTGAGCTGTGAATAGATACCTAGCAAGTGCACAGTAAAAACACTTTAGTCATAATGCTGGATAGTCCTCACTGATGAGAGAGTTTTTCCATGTTTTTTGAAACTAAGTTCCAAGTGTGATGTAGAAAGAGATATTTCCAAATAAGGTCTAAGCAATAGAAAACTCCCTTATATTTTTAACTGTGTGACGAGCTCCACTAAAAGAATCAAGAGCATGAGCCACCCTGAACTTGGTGCTGTATAAAATCAGCAGAGATTGAATCTTTGTCATGAGACAGAAAAGCCATTTTGCAAAAAGATTGACTAATAATGTTTTGAATTTTGACAATTGAGTCTACACAATTTCCCTTTTTGCTGAAATACTTCACCCTGAAAAATCATAAGAGCATTTTAGGCATTTTAACCCAGAAATTGGCAGCACATACTAGTGGTTTTATAGTGATTAAGAAAAGCTTACATTTACAAATGCCATTTATTTTTGGTGCCTTAGTTATTTAGATACTCTGAGGTTCAGTGCAGGCTGAGCATTAACTTTCTCCCTTTTAGGATACTTCTTTGCCCCTATTTTACATTTTTTTTCAAAAATAAACTAAGTACTTTTATTTTATAAACTTTTTTATGTTGAGCACCAAATACAATAAATAAATACATTTATTTGTGTTCTGATTTTTTGGTATCTTCATTGTTGGATGCACTTTTTGGTTTATTTGACATGGTGAATTTTAGCATTTTGCTAATACTAATTGACTTGAATTTGTACATAATCCTCAGCTAACGTGAAAAATATATTTAACAATAGATTTAAGTATCGTATAATTATATTAATATAACTATAATATAATTGGATCTTATAGACAAATTATTGAGAAAAAGAAATGCAGAAGCCTGTTATTGGCAAATATTAGGTCATACAGTCTTTGTGCAGGTGTGACATTTACATATGACAGATCTTGCCAGTATTTAGATTCAGGAGTACCCAGAAAGGCTGAGATTATATCATAGTTTTATTTCATATACAGGGGTTTGCAAGAATGTAGACATTCAGTCAGCATTTGTTTGAAGACTATACTTGCATGTATATGAAATGGATAGATTTCATAATGAGAGTTACTTTTCATTTTAACTTTGAGTGGTTAGAACTGCACAAAATGAATCAAAATAAGTTCTGTTACATTTTTAAATGTTGCAAGGTCTGAGACAAATTGATTATTAGGGCTGCTTTATCTTTTTATTTTGAAAAATATTTTATACTTTTACCAGCAATTTGTATTTTCATTGGATAATCTATTCCTTATTATGTTGTCATCTAATATTATGAATCAGAGCAGCTTAAAATCTTTGAACCATGACTTTGTCATCTCTGTTGTACTCTGACATCCTACACTAACTTAAATCAACATCTGGGTCTTTCTTACAGGTGCTCATTCACACTTTCCCCATGGATCCTCTGAGCTTTAGTTAAAAGCCCTTTTCTAGTTGTTGCTAGGCCAGAGTAATTAAAATCTCACTTTGTAGCAATATTTAATCGATTGATTAATTAAGAGTATCAATAAGAACATAAAAACCAGACAGTAAGCTTTGAGAGTTGACTTACATATTAACGATCTTCAAGGGTCACAGAATTGCAGCCTGTAAGATCTCAAAGGGACCAAAATGGAGATTTACAGGGGTCAAGTGAATTATCGCATACCACAAAATTCTTAGCGGCATAACATGACCTTGGACCCCAAAAATATTGACCAACAGAACAGTGCTCCTTCTATACCCTGCCTCACTAGGCTGCTCTATAGGCCATTCGAAGAACTATAGTAAACCTTATTATTGCTTTACTTTGAAGTTTGATGCTTTAAAACCTAGTGAATGTTATTTCACAGTAATTTATATTTTAGAATGTATTACATATAATGTTACTGCTTCATGAATATTTAAATTAAAAACATGGGGTACCCTATTAGGTCAAATGACTTTCATATAAAGAATTTATTTCCTTTTTTGAAAAGTCATTCCTAGTGTGTTTAGGATAATTCATAGTGATTGTTTGAATAGTTTAGATCAGTGGTCTTTAACTTTTTGGATCAAATGTCCCTTTGAAGATCTGACAAATGCTATTGGAACTTTTTACCAAAGCATATGCATATTTTTATGCATAGACTTTTCTTCCTTGTTCCAGGCCAACATCCAGTGTTATGAAAACTTCTTCAGTGCCACTGTCCCTGTAGCCCAAATATTTTGAGCTCATACTGAGACTTCACAGAAGTGGTGAAAAATAAGAATTAAAAGGATTTATTAAGTCATTAGACAGTTGCTAATCAATTTTTTAAATAGACAATGATACAAAGTCAAATGTAAGGCACCTACATTTCCTACATTAAGACCATTGATAAATAGAACAGTGAACCTGACATGGTTTGAAAAGGAATAATTTGGGAAGAAAACACTGGTGAAGAAAATGGAAGTCTGTGGTGGTAGATGTGATTTTTTAAAGTAGTTTTCCAAGGTTGGTATTTGCAGGTTTTATATATTGAAGTGAAGCCATCAATGTTACAGTCACACACCACTTAACAACAGAGCTATGTTCTGAGAAATGTATCATTAAGCAATTTCATCACTATGCAAACATCATAGAGTACACTTACACAAACCTAGATGGTATAGCCTACTGCACACCTAATCTATATGGTAAACCCCTGTTACACATGCTATTTGTCACTGACTGAAATATAATTATGCAGCTCATGACTATACACTTTACTTTCTGATTTAATATGCATTTGTGATAACTTCTAAAGATCATTGGTTATTGAAGCATTTGACAAAATTTAGACTCAAATGGAGAATTAAGTTATCTAATTTATCTGTCCATTCATTTGTCTCTCCAGTGACCGTATGAGACATAAGACCCCTTCTACGTAGTGGAGGTTATAACTATGACCCTGAAGTGTTCTTGGTGCTTGAGGTTGGTTCAGGGGCTCAGTGGTGACACAGAGAAGGGAGCAGGAAATGAGTGACAAGGAAAAGATTTCATGGAGGAAGTAATGCTTGACAGAAGTGCTATGCATTTTGGATAAATTCTGAAATGTAATGAAGATGACCTTTAAGGTAACCATTTCTAGATTGAATATGTTCATTGTGAGCTGTGGCTTAAATTAAAGACTTTTTTCTTGCATGTGTTCATTCATTCATTCATTTTGTTCATTCATTTAATAAATATTGATGGAGTAGTCACTATGTGCCTTGAGCAAAATTTATGGTTTTTGCTCTGTTTTCCTGCTTTGGGAATATTGCTTCTAAAACTTCAGTATGAGCTGATGTTTGACTACTTTTTATTGTCCTAAAAGTATTCAATCCAAGAGTCCAAATATTCAGTTATGTAAGAATTCTGTTGACCAGAGACTACTTCACTGAATAATAGAAAATTAACTTTAAAAATTTAATAATGTGATGTATACTATACACATTACTAGGTGGTAACAAATGTAGAAGTTGAAGAAATGTCACTTTTAGGAATTAACAGGAAGAACTAGGGGAGTGAGCAGAGCATAAGCCAAGACTACATTAAAGCTTTGCTTCAATACTCTTAGCTTGTGCTCTAAGCATTGCTAACCTGGGACCCTACCCAGGGGGATTTATTACTGTAAATATTTGAACAATCTTATAAGAGATGAAATCAACTTTTCTAAAGTGTTTTGAGGTATAGTTTGTTGTTGTTCTTGTTGTCGTTGTTGTTGTTGTTGTTGTTGTTGTTGTTGTTGCGGAGGATAGAGAAATACTGTGCTAAACAGGTCTCTTCACTGTAAGACTTATCGGGGCCTTTAATGTGTCAGTGTGCACCACATATTTTTCAGAAAGAGAAACAACATAAGATGTCCCAACTTCCATGAACATTGATATTCCCTGGACCATCTTGAGGACTAGTGTCCTATAAAACATTTTGGAAACTACTGCTTTAAACCATAGTGCAGTTTAGTGCTCCGAATTTGAGGACAGCAATGTGGGGCACCCTTGGTGTATTTTTAAGTTTCAATGAAACAATGGACCGAATAATGAATTAAGAGGTAATTGCATTTCCTAACTTGGGTGAGATCCATCTAACGTGAAGATGAATGCTGAACAATAATTAAATAAATTAGGACTGTCTAGACAACCAGTCTGTCCAATTCAGGGCAAATTAAAGTTAATTGTTAGCTTTCATCTATTTATCATTTGAGACAACACTGTCTTTGAGCTTACCAAGGAGATTAGAAAATTTGGCATTTTTAAAAGCAGAGAATTATTGCTGAAAGGAAATACAAAATATAGATGGATATAGAAATAAATAGATGATAGAGATTAGATTAGATAGATAAAGATAAATAGATAGATGATAGGAAGATAGATAGATGAGAGACAGGGAGAGAAAGAGAGAGTGAGAGAGAGAGAGAGAGAGAATGAGAGATTCTTGAGAGAGAGAGAGAGAGAGAGAGAGAGAGAGAGAGAGAAAGAGAGAGAGAGAGAGAGAGAGATGATAGATAGGAATGGTTGAATGTATCAGACAAATGTGTGTGCACGTTGATCTTCTCTGTTCTTTTTTGCTAAAAAGTACAATACTGGTTCAAAGACCAGAAAATGTAATAGTAGTATTTAGAATCTGCTGACTAATAGTATTCATAATGTGCAAGGTAGCAATGTTTGCTAGGAAAAATAAAACATGATAATAGGGACAGAGTGTGACAGATGATTATATCACTTATCTACATTGACAGTAGGATCGCTGGACATTTTGTGTGTGTGTGTGTGTGTGTGTGTGTGTGTGTGTGTGTGTGGAATATGCTACAAGATGAGACACTAACTCATTGATTGTAGAAGAAAAAACAGAAATTGAATGGAAAGGGTGGCATGAGTGAAATGGACCAATTATTTTTTCTGAAATAGAGCATTGCTAATGTGCTTAAAGAGGTAAGGTAAAGGAAAGGTCCTAAAGAAAGCAGGGATAAGTGTGAAACTAGGTTCCGCAGTGACAGAATACTTGAGATTTATATCCCAAGAAGCAAAAGACCATTTCCTCGAAGGCTTCATTGCAGATATTATCAACTCTTTCTCCAGGTACACTATGTATGTTAAGTCATTTCCTGTACCATTTTTATGGGGACAATAGCTATTTCAGAACACTCGAAGCACTGCAGAATCTATGGGAATACAGTTTCCATGGGCGGTGGCTTTAAGAAGCTGGAGCTTGGTTTAGGGTTTCCATGGCAACCCCAGTGCTGGCTGTATACATCTCATCCAGGCTCTCCCGATCTAATAACCAGGATTACCATTGCCTGAACTCTCAAATGAGGTGTGCTTTTAGCATATTGCTTTTTTCCCCCTAACCTTCCTAATAAATCCATTAACCTATTTTATTTTGGTTTCTGTAAAGCCCAAATGATCAAAGAGAGAGAAATCAGGAGAGGAATTGTATTGTTTTAAACTCATCACCCCTATTTAAAATACTTAAACTGTAAAATTATTAAAGATTCGTCTTGCCATAATACTCTCCCGTTTTCAGATTTTTACATTTTGAATATAGTCAGAATGTAGTGTCTGAGTGTATTCAGACACTACATACATGATATCCTCAAAATAACAACACTGAATGTGGTTCCATAGTGTAGCGGTTAGCATGTCTGCTTTACATGCAGAAGGTTCTGGGTTCATGCCCCAGTGGAGCCCTGGTCCATGGTCTACAGCCATGCCACCCTGAACAAGCCCGATGTCTGATCTCAGAAGCTAAGCAGGGTCAGGCCTTGTTAGTAATTGGATGGGAGACCACCTAGGAAGACCAGGTGCTGTAGGCATAAATCATAATAATAAAAGAAAAAATTAACAACAATACTAGCACCAATGAAGTCATTACTGAAAAAAAATATTTGCAGTTCTTTTTTGTCTTTATGAGATATACCATTAGAAGTAAACTATCAAATTACTAGGTTTAAAAATCACTTAGAAGAGTTCTTCTCCACAACCACTTGTATACATATTTAGGTATAATTCATATAATTTTACTAATCTTATCCCTGGTGTTATTTTATTTCTCTTTCATCCTAATATTCAAACTACCATTTTTTTCTTTGAAATATGTTTATTTCTGTAGTCCATATTTTTTGTAATAGGATTAAAAAGACAATTAGGTATAAAATAGCATTAGAAGTACAAAAAATGTAGATTTAAAAATAAGTGTGTAGCTATGTTTCTTTGGTACAAGTTTTCTGTTAATTTGGTAGCACTATATGTATTTGATAGCATCCATGAAGAAGAATTCTAATGTGAAAAAAATAATAAAGTGTATATACACATATATTTCCTTACTCTGTGAGCAGAGAGGGCCTAGAAGCAACAGCATCCCAGAAGCAATGGGAACATCTAGAACCCAGATCTTGATTTCTAATACCATTCTGTAATAAAAGGAACCAAGGCTCATTGGAGAAATGACTGATTCTAGGGCTAGGACAGAGAAAGACAAGATGAGGTTGGAACATCTTGTAATACCAGAAATTAAAGAAGTGTTCAAACAGACACACAGAATGATGGGGACATGTCAAAAGGACACAGGAGCCAACTGAAAGAGCTCCCAATGACCATAGCTGGAACAATTTGAGCAACAAAATAAATAACATGGTATTATAAAAGCAACGATTGAGTCCATACTGATATAAATAAATGATTAAATAAATAAATGGGCGGGGAGAGACATCTCCTGAGCAAAAGAATTCTAAATAATTTATGTCACTACTTCACTCTCAAGGAAGTGGGACATAACTCTCCACTTCTTCAATGTAGCTTGTGCATAGACTTCCTTCTAAAGAGTACAGCATAGAAAAGGAGAAAAAAAAGAGTATGTTTACGGTAGAGAAACCTCAGCCAGGTGATCAAGAATAACATCAGTTGTAAGTCATGGTGATAGCATGCACCCTTGATATAATATTAATCCACAACATTTTCTCTACTTTTCTGATATTATTATACTGGTTTAAAATCAATCTGCTATTAAAATTTTTATTTATGGGTGAAAACTTGTTCTCGGCATTAAGCCAATGAATAAAGAATGAAGCATAGTTCCTATCTTTGGTAATTTTAAATCTAGTGGGAAAAACATAATCTAGCAAGTATGTAATACAGATATGAAACCATAGGAGTGATTATTGGGGGATTTTAAGTTGAGAAAAACACAGATATACTGAGCGCTGGTTTAGCCAGAGGAAGTTTTCAGAAGAACATACTCTTCTGTTTATACAATCAGGATTTCTGGAAGAGGGGCACATTAAAGGTTGATTTAAGGGTTCAACAAGTTCTCTTAAATATGATTTGGTTATCATCGAAAAATTAAAAAATATGTTTTAAAAATTATTACATCTTGTCAACTAACTATGATAATGAAAGTATGATACATAATGTAATATATGATACATTATAAAATTAGTGGTTCAATTAATCACAGTGTGGTCAGAATATTAGAAATACAGCAAAATCAATGGACTGTATAGGAAGCCCTGTGTTCATTTTATGTGTAGACCTGGTTTAATCTTGGATGTTTCACATTTAAATGTTAATATGTTCCTCAATTTTGTTTTCCTTTTTTTTTTTTCTTTTAGGATTGTCTGCTGCTAAACTGTTAGCTGAACATGAAGCTAATGTTTTGGTTTTAGAGGCCCGGGACAGAGTCGGAGGTAGAACATACACTGTAAGGGTAAGTGATTTAAATATTCACCAAAGAATGACATCCTCTGACCTTCAGTAGCTTACATTCTGCTGAAGAAAACAAATGTGAACAAATAACTTAAATATAATGTCATAATTTCCATGCTGGAGACCTAAATAGAGTATGTAGTGTCTAGGTGGGGTTATGATCCAACCAAACACACACACCCCAACACGCACACACACACACACACACACACTTAGTATGGCTTCCTTGTTTATCTATCCAAGAATTTACAACTTAAAAGAAGTGTGGGAACAGTAAGCAGAAATAAATGTAGCTATTGGTCTGGGAGTGAGGAGACTGGGATTTTGGCCCCTGTACTGGCCTGACACTGTCTTATCCTGGATAGGTCCTATTACCACTTTACATCTCAGTTTTCTCATCTGAGCTGTGAGATACAATTGAAATGTACTTGAAGCTCCCTTTCACCTCAAATTTCTAATTGAAGGCAGTGTGTTGTAATTCAAAAGAAGGATTACATATTCTGCCTGTACAACCTTATTAGATATGATTCTCCTATAATTTTCTGAAAAATATTCCTTCGTTTTGGAGATAATGAAGTTAAAATGTCTGCAGAGCTAATAGGGTTGCATGATTGTAGCCTCTTCAAGGCTGACTAATTAAGACTGAGGTGCAACATGGCAGAATATGGTATTACAGTTCTAGTATCCTCATGCTGAACCTGGGGCACCTCTTTTAGAATGTTTTACTTTGTAAAGAAATATTCTGTAAATGCCTCACACTTTTTACTACTTCACTTAAATCATTTTCTTTAAAGATAGTGTAAGTGTTCTAAAGGCATCACATTTCAAAACTCCCAAGAATTCTCTTGCTGTCTTTGTTAAAATCTAGAAATTTATGGGAGTGCTCATGCCAGTTTTGTTATTCATAGCTTAAGCAGGATGTTGGAGACTAAAGAAGATTTGGAGGACAGCACCAATAGTTAGTAAAAGGGAATGTAAGGGTTACATGAGGGACAGATTAAAGAAGTCGAAGGAGCACTTCATTTCTGGTATCATAACAGAATGGAAACCCTAGTTAATTCTCCCCATTGAAATAAGTAAAATGCTGAATAAAATCTATATGCTGCTCTGACATGGAAGTTAAACATTTTGTAGATCTTCTAGATGAACAGATATCTCAAGCTTATCACATCTAAACTGAAATTGTGATAATCTTCATCAAGAGCACTATTCCAGCAGCTTTCCCCATATCAGAGGATGGCAAATTAAAAAGAAAAAAAAAAGAAAAGAAAAAAAAAACTTGAAGTCATGCTCAACATTTATTCCATCAGGAAATTATTTTGGCTTTGCCTTCAAAATATATCCAGAATTCAACACTTCCCACCACTTTCATGGCTACCACCTGATGGGAGCCTCCATCATCTCTAGGGCAGATTGCTGCAATAGCCTCCTAACTGCTTTCCCTGCTTTCACCCTTGCACTCTATAATCTAGTCTTAGTGTAGCATTTATAATGAGCCTTCTTAACCTAAATCAGCCTTGATACTTACCTGCTGAAAACCTTCCAAAGGCTCTCCTTCTCACTCAAAGTAAAAGCTAGTGACCTTACTATGCCTTGTGAGGCTTTCCATGACTTCCCCTCAGTAACTTCTCTAACCTCATCTCCAATTCTCTTTGCCTTGTTCACTTTGTTCTAGCCCCACTGGTCTCCTATTTCTTGAACACACTAGGCAGACTTCTGTCTTAGAATCTTTGCACTGGCTCTTCCTTCTGCCAGGAATGCTCTTGTCCCAAATATGCATATGAATAATTCCCTTACCTCCTCCAAGTATTTATTCAATTATCACCTTTTCAAGGAAGCCTACATGTCCCTTGTATTTTAAAGTGAAATCGTCCCTACTCTCCTTGGCAGTTTCAGTCTGCCTCATCCTACTCTAGGTTTTTTTTTTTTCTTTGTCATTATTGTTATTAACTCTAAGATATTTATTATGTCTGTGGTTCATTTTATGTCTCTTCCTACTAAATATAAGCTCCTTGAGAGCAGAGATCTTTGTTTTGTTCACCTATGTAACAGAAGCTCCTTGAAAAGTAGTTGGCACCTTGTAGGAGGAGCTCAAGATATGTTTGTTTAATGAACATATGAATTCTTAAAACAAAGTGAAAACATAAAGCCTAGGAAGCTCAAAATTTGACTTTCACTTTGAATGCCCGCTGAATCCTGAAGACTCTGCAGTTCTACTGTGATGGCTGTATGTAGTGCAGAGAACAGGAGACAAAATCTAGAACCTGTTGAAGGTAGGGAATTTTAATAAGAAATACTCCAAATTGGAATCCTCTGTGATATATTTTGTATGTTAAAGTGAAAGAGAAGTAAATCTTACTACTTAGAAAGGGAGAAAAATAAAACTTGCTCTCATTCATGGTTTCCATCCGAATTTATACTACCTCTATGTTATGAAAAACCTTAAGCAAAATATTTAAAGTGCCAAGGTGGCTAGCCAAAAATCCTTTCTACCCAGGCTCAAATACTTACAAAGAAAAAGTTCCAAGGAAAATGAGCAACTCACAGTCTAAAATGACAAAACATACAGGGAAACAAGGCACTAAAAGAGATTAAGCAGAAAAAAATGATCCAGAAAGATTTTGTAGGAGTTGAATTGTACACAGAATAAAAAATTAATGTTTATCATTTTTTAAAGAAAAGAAGTGCTTAGAACTAGGAGCAGGTGAAAATAAACTAAAAAATGATCAAGTAGTTTAGAAAATAATTTCTAGAAAAGAAAATGTATTAATTAAAATGAAAACACTCAGGTAGATTAAACAGTACATTAGAGCTGAAGTGACTGAACTAGATATGAAAAAATTATCTAGAATGCAGTTTAGAGATAAAGACTGGAAAATATGTTGCCGGGGGTATGAGGGGAGCAGCTAAGACATGGAAGATAGTGTTACAAT
Organism: Pteropus alecto; assembly: GCF_000325575.1. Lineage (NCBI taxonomy): Eukaryota > Metazoa > Chordata > Mammalia > Chiroptera > Pteropodidae > Pteropus > Pteropus alecto. Next base: position 547,209 of record NW_006440820.1, read on the forward strand.
GGTATAAAAAAAAATGACTGAGGATTTTCCAACATTGTTGGAAGACACTTGGAAATCTAATAGGTCTAAAGCATGATAAATGAAAAGAAATTCTCACTCAGACATAGAGAAGTTATATTATACCAAAGAAAAGAGGTTGCATAAGCAATTATTTTTTAGAAACAAAAAAAGACTAATTTACATACTCTGAAAAAATTAACAATTAGACTTATAAGCGACTCTTCAACAGCAAAAATGGATGCCAGAAGATAGGAAAATATCTTCACTATTCCGAGAAAGAGAAACTAACCAGAATTTCTTACTTGCTGGAACTATCTTTTTTGTCAGACTGACAAAAGTAGAGAGATTAGGACCCAGATCGGAGGAAATTATAAAGAATGTGTTTCAAGCAGAAAGAAAATAATTACAAATGAAAGTTTTGAGATTCAAGAGAGGACAGTGAGCAAAGACATCGGCAAATATTTAAATAAAATTCAGCAACATCAACAACAGAATAAAACAAAATAATGACAAAATTGTTGGCTGACAAATAAACCTTAAACAAAGTACTTTTATAGTTTTACAGATTGAAAGAAGGGCAATCATACTTGAAGCACGAAGGGTTTTATATTTTTCAGTAGAAAGATAATATATTAATAATATATTGATAAGCTTTATATTAAGTATGCATGTGAATATAGTTAGAAAAGGTTTAAAAGAATTGGCCTGACTGTATAACTTCCAAACAAGTAGAAGAAAAAATTTTAGAAGAAAACCCTTAATCTAAAAGAAGTAAAGGAATCAGGGTGGAGGGGGACTGTTAAAGTGGGACAAATGAATATTCATAATATAAAATAAGAGGTAAAATTAAGCCATTTAAAAATATATAATAAGTATAAATGGGCTAAACTTGTCAATTAAAAGAATAAAAATGTCAAAAGAAAACTAACTGAAAGATAGAAAAAGATAAATACTAAGTTGTTATAACTATACTGATATCAGACAATAAATTTTAAACAAAAAATTTCTTTGAAAGGAGTGTCAGTACATAATGATAAAAGACTCAAAAGATTGAACTTGTGTACACTAAATAAAGTAGCTCAAAATACAAATCAAAAAATTAATAGGAATCAAAGATAAATGCCCAATAGAATAGGGGATTTTTAACATCCTTTTCTAAGTTAATAATAAATTAAGCAAACAAAAAAGACTGAGTACAATCTTATTCTAATGAACATATATAAAATATGCATATGACTTCTTATAGATTATATGCTTTTTAAAATATTTTTTTATTTTTCAGTTACAATTGACATACAATATTACATTAGTTTCAGGTATACAACATTGTTTTTAGAAATTTATATAACTTACAAAGTTATCACCCTGATAAATCTAGTACCCATCTGACACCATACATAGTTATTATACTATTATTGACTATATTCCTTATGTTATAACTTACATGCCCATGACTGTTTCGTAACTGCCAATTTGTACTTAATCCCTTTCCCTTTTCACTCATCCCTCTAACCCCCCTCTGGCAACCCTCAAAATGTTCTCTGTATCTATAAGTTTGTTTCTGTTTTGTTTGTTTATTAATTTTGTTCTTTAGACCTCATATATAAGTGAAATCATATGGCATTTGTCTTTCTCTGTCTGACTTACTTCGTTCAACACAGTACCCTCTATATTGTTACTGCAGCATTATTTACAATAGCCAAGATATGGAGGCAACCTGGGTGTTCGCCAGTGGATGAATGGAGTATTACTCAACCATAAAAAAAAAGAATGAAATCTAGATTATGTGTTCTTTTCATGCAGGATAATTTTTGAAAATTGACCATGTGCTAGGTCATAAAGTAAGCCCTAAGAATTGTTATCATATAAACTACATTCTTTGACCATGATACAATTATGACACAAAGATAACTAAAAACATTCCAGCTGTGAAAATTAAAACATGACAAAATTTTTAGAAACATGGATTTAGAGAGGAATTGTAATGGCAATTTGAAAATATTTAAAACTGCACAGTAATGGAAATACTACAATAAAGTTGTGAATGTAGCTAAAACAATATTTAGAGAATAATTCTCTAAACAGAAGAGAAAAAAGCTCAGTATGAATAAGCTAAGAACACAAAGAGTTAGAAAATTAAGAGTATAATAAATCCAAAAAAGAAGGAAAGAAGAGCATAAGTCAATGTTAACAGAAACTAAATACTGAAAGGTTGATTCTTTGAACAGATTTATTTAAAATAAACAAGTATCTGATAAGATTTTTGAAGAAAAAAAGAGACATCCCAAATAAACAATAAAAGGGATACAAGATCATATATTATAAGAAAAGTACAACTTATCAAAATTAACACTGATTTAAGAAGAAATAGAAAATATGAGTAGTGCTTTAGCTTCAAAATAAATTGAATCTGTAGTTTAAGATTTTTCCCACAATGAAAACACTGAGCCTAGATAGCTCTACAGGTGTGTTATACCTAATGTTCAAAGAATAGACAATTTTATTTATATATGAACTCTTCTAGAGAATAGAAGAAAGCATGATTACTAACTCATGAGATTAGCAATACTCTAATGCAAAAAAACAGACAAGATCTGTAGAATAAAGAGAATCACGAGCCTATCTCAATCTCATTTATGAACATAGATACAAAAATCCTAAACAAAATGTTAGCAAAGCATATCCTGCAATTGAAAGATAATATCAGATTGGGTTACCCCAGGAAGGCAAAGTTGAATCATAGCCAAAATCAATTTTCTGTAAATAACAGATTAGGTAAATTGTCCCAACCCTTTCACTAAGTATACAGAGACTAGACTAATTGCACTACACACACACACATGCACACGCACACACGCACACACACAAATCTTCAAAACATCAGAGAGCTAACAAGATAGCGAAGAATCACTGGGCCAACTTTGGAAGGAAAGATTGACTTACTCTTCCCCTGTGAGTGTTAGGGTGTGTGGGGGGAGAGTTTGCTGACCATTGAAGAAGCAAGTGAGAAGTCGAATAGTACTTTTAAAAGTCTTACAAATCTAGGGCAACTGAAGGTCAAGTCCAGAGTACAGTAAAGTGTGTGTGTGTGTGTGGAGGGAAGTATTGGTAAACTCTTTGTGCTTTGAGTTGGACTGCATCCTAGGACTAAGGGCAAACTGCAAAAGGACTAGGCCATGCGTGCATTTCAGCCCAACTTCAAATCATTTCAGGCACAGAAAATGCAATAAAGTTACCTGCTGTTGTTTGCATCCCCAGGTACTGGGCAGAAGCAGACAAATCCTCTCTGAGAAAGATATCTTCCTAAGATTCAAGTTATATTCATTCTTTTCCAAATTCAATGAGTGGCATGCAATAAAAAATAATCAGGCAAACAAGAATAGGCAATGTGGATGAGAGCTGATATAAACAACAAAGTAGAAACAGATCCATAAGAAGTTATTACAAATACATACAGGAGTTATAACTCACCATATTCAATTTATTAATTAAATCATTAGAGAATGTGTTAATAGAAATGCTGGAAAAATGTAGAATTGCATTTAAGAGGGAGAAAGTAAATTTCAGTTAAAGAAGGAAGGCTCGTGTATTTATAAACTAATTTCTAGGTATACGAACATTTTTATACCTTTTTATATTCTTCCTATGATGCATTGTTCCCTGCAAGTGTTTTAAAATCAGATCAAGGGTGCATCAGTGTGGGCCAGTTTAAGATTTTATCTGTTGAAAATCAGAGAATTAGGCCTAATAAATCTCTGGGTGGCTCCCTTAGCAACAACCCTGAAGAAACACATAGAAAATAACTTAAATGTCTTGAAAAAGATCTAGAACAGTAGAATGTACTGCACAGTGTTTTTTTTATTCTTTATGCATGTTATTACTGAATCAGCCTCATCAATAACTATACAAATGGGATTGTTTGGTGATGAATGTCATATAGGGTTGTTCCCAGTTCTTGAGTGGAGGTGAAAGGATTGCTATTTTCAGTTGCAATTTGTCGGTGAGATGTAAGGCACATTTAAGTTATAAAAAAATAAATTTTTTATAAGACATGAAAACTTTTTTTTCAAGTTTTAACTAAAGTCTTCTGGCCACTTTTCTCTTTCTACAGAATGAACATGTTGATTACGTAGATGTTGGTGGGGCTTATGTGGGACCAACCCAGAATAGAATCTTAAGATTATCTAAGGAGCTGGGTTTACAAACTTACAAAATAAACGTAAACGAGCGTCTTGTACAGTATGTCAAGGTAAGCCTGATGTTTTACTGAAGGGACTAATGGGGGTAGTATTGTATTTGAGAAAACATTTGTTTTTATTTTATTTTAATTGCTTTTTCTCAAAGCAATTCTAAAAATAGGCTCTTGGCTTTAGTGTTCTGCCTTTTTTTCTTTTTCTTTTAAAAAAAAGTCCCTGTGGACTCCTGGAATCACTGCAAGGAGTCATGCCTCAGCTTGGCCCTCCTCTACATCACTCACTGTGGCCCTTGAAGGCTGCACCCCTACCCCCAGTCCAACAGGAGGAGTAGGAGGCTCTCAGTTTCTTTCTCTCCCCTTCCTTGGGCAGGAGGAAGAGGAGCAGGGTGGAGAGGTGGGAAGAAGGGGAGGTGGTGTGACAAACAGTCTCTCTCTCACACACACGCACAGCCCCAGGTAGCCCCTGAGGCATCTATGATGCAATTCTAAGCCCCCACGGAACACAATAGTTTGAGGCCACTTTTTTCATCCTCCTTACCTGACATTTCCTTACACGCCTTGATCATTTCCACTGTCCTGAGCCTTGACTCTGGGGATGTCTACCTCGGTTGTTAAATTTCCTACCATTTAAACAAAAGATTGTTTAAACTCTAACTGTTGATATCCACTCAAGAAACAGTAGCTGTTGTCAGTGTTATTATTTCTCACTAAAGCCAAACATGGAGCAGTTGGGGTCTGGAAAGATGCCTTGAGGTTAGGTTTCCCACTTGACATTGCAGCCCACTTCCTGGAACTAGCATTGCCAGGGCAGGGGTCAAGGACCTGAGAGTTAAGGATACTTGTAGTAGATGTATACCAATGCACAATCAGAGAGATCAGAAATCTTGAGAAACAGATAGCCAGATAGTTTGAGATGCTTGGAAGAATCTGGCAGTGACACAGGGGTAAAAAACAAACCAGTAGCCTTTAGAAAAACTATGGGTTCAGAGGTCAATGAAGGAATGAAAAAAGTATAAAAAATTATGCAAAGTGTTTAGGAATGCTGGCTTCACTAGGCCACAGCAAATAGGAAAAACCTCCTTGTTTCCCCACTTTCTCTTTTCTGCACGGCATGGTGTTTCTCTGAACTAGTAAGTAATAACAGCAGTAAGAGTAATAGTGGCTACATATTGAGAACTTTTATGTATTTGTGTATTAGTCCATTTAATAAAGGAAGAAACTAATTAAAACAGTCATATAAATTCACTCTCCAGTCCAACTGGGAAGGAAATAAATCTGATGACTATCCTAGAATCTCAGCAGACTCATGCTTATAACCTCTTCCTCCCTAACATTTAGGTGCTGAGAGATTTTTATTTTCCCTGGAACCTCACAATAAACAAGTGCTTTTTATGCATCAATATTCATTAAATGCATCAATATTCATTAAATGCTTACATCCACCTTGGTAGGTAGGCACAATTATCCCCATTTTATAGAGGAGAAAACTGAGGTTTGGAGAGGTAATAAAACTAGTAACAGTCTGTCTACACTGACTGCATGCTCTTCATGATCTCAATATATGGCCTATGAAATGAAAATGAGGGTCCTGAACAAAGTGTTCTGGGCCTCTAATATTTGGCTGAGCACATCCATTGTAAGGTATATCTCCATATACTTCACTGAATCCCAGCTCAAATGATGAATAGATACAGTTATTGAAAGACCATGTATCTTTATATCTTTCACTTTCTTACTCTTCTCTCTGTTCCATGTTCCTTTATATACATTTTGAAAAGGAAAAACTGAAAATTTGTAGCTATGTCCTCCACCTAAGTACCTGCTAGTCTCCCACTCTAAAACTTGATGCAAAGATCGAGATTTTGAAAACAACACCCAGTCAGCTTTTGTGATAATTCAACTCATTGTTCCTCAAGGAGAAGGGGTTTGAGGGCTGTGGGGGTGGGGTGTGAAATGTAAAAGTGCTGTTTGAGAATTGTGACTTTGCCTGAAAGTTATCAACAGATCATGGCATGCTGGCCAGCCTTCCTGACAGAACCTTAACAAGTTAGGTAAATTTAGTTCAGCCTTTCTGATGCCTCTGGAATTTTCTGGGCTTCATGGGGAGGCTTACATTCAGAAATCTAGCTGTGATTATTCTATACTTTGAGAGGGTCCTGCTGCAAGCATTAGTAGAGGATGAACTCATAGAAAGACTTAAGGAAATGCTACAACAAGTGCCTAAGTAAGGGAAGAAATATATTAAGAATAACATCCAGAGTCACTTTCTTTGTTGCTGCTGCTGAGTCCCTCTGTCTAAGGTTAGGGCCACATATCCTATTCTACAGTCCTATTCCTAAGAAACAGCTTTCCATAAGGTAAAGCCACTAAACTGCCATCACGTTCCTCTTTCCCCAAAATACAAATATGACTGAGCTGTCACATAACCTACTAGAAAAGGCATCTCGTGGCATTGGACTTGATAGTCTGAGGCTGCTTTCAAGAATGTAAGGCATTATTAAACTCTGGATCTTTGCCATGCATATCAACACAATAGTAATATTCTGTCATAATTATTGAACATGCAGCATATAGCAGGCTTGGTGCTAAAACTCCTGCTTAATCTACACTTTGGACAACAAAGAGCGCACTGAAATTGCAGCCACAGTGGTTGATACCTCAAGGTCAGCAGCACTCCTGTAGTGATGACAACCCTAGCTTTCCTTTACTGGAGATCCTCATATGTTTAGGCCCTGTGCCACAGTCTTCACCTCTATTATCTTTTTTTAATTCTCACAAGGACCCTAAGGCGGGGGCTCCATTTCACAAAAATGGACTGAAGCTCAGAAGGCAAGTAATCTACTTCAGCAAGTAAGGGTCACTGAGCTGGATTTCAGGTCCTTCACTATGTCCCTGAATGTGATGCTAAGGATCATTTTGCTCAGACCTTAGGCCTGTGAGTCTGGAAGAGCAATGTAGCTATCTGCTATAATACAATCACTGTGTCTTGATTATTGTGATCAATGTAGTAACTGTAAAACAGTCATTTAAGTGCCAGACAATGAATGTTGAAGTTCTATTTTAGATTTTAGTACTTATAAATAAGCACATATTTAAGATACTTAATACTGTTCTTGTCATTTAAGATGTAATCTCATCTAATGAAAAGATGGAGAATATAAATACCATTTAACCATCCTCTCATATACTTTAACCTGCCAAAAAACATATCTTTACCCAAGGTAGACAGTTAAGATAAAAAAGTAGTGGGTTAGTTGGTGCCTACTTTATCTGAATGAATGCTTCATTTCTACTAGTGTTTCTAATTATATCATATTTCTACAATGACAATATAATCAATGTTTTTATGACAACCAGGAAACTATAAAGGGAGTAGGCCAGATTAGAGAAAAACAGGAAGATATTTAGTTAAATATTCCAGATAAGATCGTAAGTAAACTATACAGCAAAGAACAAGTCCACTTATTTAAAAATATCTAATTTCTCACTGTTCTGTCCACTTCTAGGGGGGAAAAATGGACTTTTTCCCAACATGATAGTGTAGTGCATTAATAATGCAAATTATAGTATCTCTCTTGACAACCCTGGTTTTTGCAATATAATACAGTGCATTCTTTTTAGTAAATAACAATGTAATGAAGTGGATGAATCACTGGAAGATTGCCACTGCCTAGTTAAACCAAGCAGTATTCTTTATGATCCAGATTGCTTCAGCTCTTCTATTTTCCCAATGTGCAGCCTGAAAGAATGCCTCAATTCAATTGTTTCTTCTGTCAGTAGACTGTGGTGCATGCAGTTTCAATCTACTTTAGGATGATAGTCAGTATTCACCAAAGAACTGTTTTTGATCTTGGCTAAGCAAGCTTGTGTTTACGGTGCAAGTTTTGACGTGAACGTATGGAGTCTCAAGACTGAGCTGAGCTGAGCACTGGAGATAGATGTTTAATGGTATTTCAACTATTAAATGTTTCAGCCCTGTCCCTTACCCAAGAGACTATGTCTGTCCATTTCAGTCATAGAAGTTTCACATCATTATGCTAAATGCATTCTTCAGTTAAATAGTTACTGAGCAATCTACTCTGGACCAGATATTGTTCCAAGCTGGAAATACAGTGGTGGGCACATGATCAAAGTTTCTGCTCACATGAAGCTTGCAATCTAAAGGGAGGAAATAAGTAAACAACAATAATAAATAAATAATATTAGCTAACATTTCTGCCTTTGTCCATCATGAATCTTGGGAATAGAATCCCCATTCTAATTCTGGTTTAATAGATCCTGGTTCTTACATAATAGTTTCTTAACTAGTTTCAACAGTGAATAGGTTGTATGAATGTCATAATTTGATACAGCTTCACTTGGGAAATTATCTGATTTGTGAAATTGATATAAATTAATCATATGTCTTTAATCAGAAAGGTGGATTTAAAGTGGCGTCAGCTAGATATGTTTAAAATGTCCTCTTTATTGATTCTTTTTCTTTGGGTGGTATAAAGAAGCGAGGAGAATTGAATGCCTCTTGGGGATTGATTGATACATTACTGGCATTACTAAATAAGATGCACCTCATTAGGATTGTTTTATGAATGAGTTTCATTGGTTGTGGAGATGTTTTGTTAAATTTTGCAGTGCCAAGTCTTGGGAAAGGAAGGAGGAAATCCTTGATTTTTGTTTTCTTTTCATCAGTTTCTCCAGATCATAATAATGTAGGTAGTGTGTGGAAATGGAGAACACTGCCAGAGATGGAGTGAGGTATTTTACAGAAGATGCTTTGAAGGAGAAATTGGCACATTCATGCATTTTCACTTTCTCCTTGCCTTTCACACAGTCTTTAAATAAAATTAAAGACTATAAATATATACCACACATTTATTTTTACAGAATAGTGTGATAAAGATATATTTGAAACAACATAAGCTTCCCTGATAGTAACAGCTTAGCAAGCAATTTTTCCTTGTATTTATTCTATTCTTCCTACAGCCATTTACTCCAATGACCGAAATCAAAGGCTTTTCAGATTATGCGTGTTCCAGAATGCTAAGTGATTTTGTTGTTGCTGTTCTTGTTCTTTAGAGGTGAACTTTGGTTTAGCCAGTAGGCTATGTTGAAAGCAGAGGATGGGGTTTTTTTTTTTTTTTTTTTGGTTGTTTGTCTTAATGTTTGCCAGGGAAAACTGCCTTTGACCCCTTGCTTATAATAGTGTGTTCCTTTTGGATTAAGAATATTTCTTTTTAATATATATATATTGGTTAACAAAATCCAGTAAGTTTCAGCTGTACACTTTAACAATAAGGCACATATGTACTTTACACTGTGTGTTCACCTCGCATAGATAACTTTCTGTCAAAACATATTTGACTTCCTTTACCCGTCTACCTCCCCACTCCTCCCTACCCCCTACCCGATGGTAACCACTAGTCTACAATCCATGTCAATGAGTCTCTGTTTTTTTGTCTTGTTCATTTGTTTCTTTTAGGTTTATATCTCACATATAAGTGATATCATGTGATTTTCAACTTTTTCTGTCTGGCTTATTTCACTTAGCATGATTATCTTGAGGTCCATCCATGTTGTCGCAAATGGCTTTCATGTCCTGACCACTGTGAATAGTGCTACTATAAACATCAGTGTGCGAATATCTTTTAGGATATAGGTTTTCAAGTCTTTGGGGTAAATACCCAGTAGAGGGATTGCTGGATCATATGGCAGATCAATTCTTAGTTTTCTGAGGAACCTCCATACTGTTTTTCATACTGGCTGTACCAATTGAAGTCCCACCAGCAGTGTATGCGGGTTCCTTTTTCTCCACATCCTCTCCAACATTTGTTATTACTTGTCCTCTTGATTGTACCTATTCTAACAGGTACAAGATGGTATCTCATTGTGGTTTTGATTTGCATTTCTCTAACAGCTAGCGATGGTGAACATCTTTTCAAATATTTGTTAACCACTTATATGTCCTCTAGGAAGAAGTGTCTGTTCATGTCCTCTGCCCATTTTTTCATTGGATTATTTGTTTTTTGTTGTTGTTGTTGTCATTGAGTCATATGAGTTCTTTGTGTATTTTGGGTATTAGGCCCTGATCAGAGGTGTTTCTTGAAAATATATTTTCCCATTCGGATGGTTGTCTCTTTACCTTGTTGATGGTTTCTTTTGCTGAGCAGATGCTTTTTAGTTTGATGTAGTCCCATTCATTTATTTTTGCTTTTACTTCCAAGGCAAGGAATATTTTTGAGGGAAATGCCATGTCTTGTTCTTTGTTTCAGTCTCAGCACTTGTGCAAGGTGGGAAACAGAGCTGGTGATCAATAAATATGTGGGCCACTAAGGGATTAG